>NW_022589779.1:5950028-6223155 GCF_004348235.1 Phoca vitulina | reverse complement strand
GAGACGGATGGCGCACGTGGTGAGACGGATGGCGCACGTGGTGAGACAGATGGCGTGCGGTGAGACGGTCGGCGCACGTGGTGAGACAGATGGCGCACGGTGAGACGGCCGGTGCACGTGGTGAGACAGATGGCGCGCGGTGAGGCGCCAGCGCGCGGGGTGAGACAGATGGTGCGCCGTGAGACAGCCGGCGCACGTGGTGAGACAGATGGCACGCGGTGAGACAGATGGCGCGCGGTGAGACAGATGGCGCGTGGTGAGACAGCCGGCGCACGTGGTGAGACAGATGGCGCGTGGTGAGACGGCCGGCGCGCGTGGTGAGGAAAGCCCGCCGTGCTCTGTCAGAATCGGCTTTTCAAAGTATCAGGTGAACTTTTCACCTTCCACGAGGCCTCCATGGACTAACAGGTGACAGAAACAGAAGGAAAACAGTAATATCATCTGATGAGAGCCAAAAAATGTGGCCTCACTGGGCAAAAAAAAAAAAAAAAAGTGTGTACGTGATTTAGTGTGGGGGCATACTTGGTGACGGAAAGAAAGGGCATTTAGTCATGAGTCGGTCCCTGGATGAGAGACAGTGAGACAAAACTCCGGGAACTGTTGCAAAGTGGGCTCACGCTCCGTTTGATGACATCTGAGAACCTTCCGTCTGAGGAAGATGGTAATTCTCTTAGCCTGGACAGCACTGCAACTTGCCCCACTTTTTTAGGTTCCTTGTTGATAATGAGGGAGAATCAGGTTGTACTAAGGATCTTCTCTCCCTCCCCATCCCCATCTCAACCACAAACCCGTTCTGCAGATCGTGGCTCTTGGGTAATACACCCTCTTCCCCAAATGGCCTGCTCACAAAGTTCTCTCTCGCCAGAAGCCACAGAAGTGAAAACAGACATTAGCTGCCAGCTGTCAACACTCTTGGTAAAGGCCCCCAGATCGGCACTGAAGAAATATTTCCCTTCTGAAATGCAACGGGATTTGGCTTTGCTTGGTGTCTTTTGAAACAAAGCAAGGTTTAAGTGATAGGCAAATAACAGCGCTGCCTGAATTTTCCATATTACCTCTGTTTTCCCCTAGTTTCAGAAAAGCCTAGTAGAGAGGAAATAAACATTAAAATATAGTATTGGAACCTCTGAAACTAACAATACACTATATGTTAATTAATTGAATTTAAATAAAATTAAATTTAAAATATATATATATAGTATTGGAAGGGAATTTACAGTTACATAGATCAATTTCCTAGGCTTAGAAAGGGGCCCTCGTGAGCTATTGATCCGTGAGGGAGGAGCAGGACCAAGAGCGTTAAGCACCAGGCCTCTTGGCCCCTCCTCCACCAGAGCACTCTGCTCTTACCTGTTTTGTACATTGGGATTTGCAAAATATTTCTTTTGTTAAAAGGTTGTTGATGCTGAGACTTTATTTTGTGGGTGAGGGACTGGAAGCCCAGGGACCCGGGGTAACTTGCTCAAGGTCACAGCAGTTGTCAGGTGCAGAGCTCAGGACTGAAAGCAAGTCCCAATTTCGGGTCCAGAGTTCTTTGTTCTATCACATGGCCATCTTCCACTTCTCCTTATCTAAGCAGCAAAACTTCCTTTCGATAGATGCTCACTCACGAGCTTCTATAAATACTGCCAAAATGTTTGACATCGATCAGGAGATGAAAATTGTGATTTCTCATTTGAACAACTGCTACAATATGATCTGGGTTCTGGCTTTGAGTTCTTACCCAACCTTTCACGAGATGGCTGACTTAATTTTTCTCTCCTGTGGCTTCCTTGCTGTGAAATAGAGACAATGATGCTCAACCACTGAGCTACTTGTTCAGCTTTTTGTAAGCAAGCAGTTAATTAATATAGGATGTTGTTGATTTTTGGTTTATTGCTTTGATTGAACAAAAACCATTTAAAATTCATGAATTGTGTATGGTGTAAGAGAATGGTCAAGTTTCATTCTTCTGTATATAGCTGTCCAATTTTCCCAGCACCATTTATTGAAGAGACTGTCTTTTTTCCATTGGATATTTTTTCCTGCTTTGTTGAAGATTAGTTGACCATAGAGTTGAGGGTTCATATCTGGGCTCTCTATTCTGTTCCATTGATCTATGTGTCTGTTTTTGTGCCAGTACCATGCAGTCTTGGTGATCACAGGTTTGTAATAGAGCTTGAAATCAGGCAATGTGATGCCCCCAGCTTTGTTTTTCTTTTTCAACAATTCCTTGGTGATTCGGGGTCTTTTCTGGTTCCACACAAATTTTAGGATTGTTTGTTCCAGCACTTTGGAAAAATGCCATTGGTATTTTGATCGGGATGGCATTGAAAGTACAGATTGCTCTGGGCAGCATAGACATTTTAACAATGTTTATTCTTCTGATCCATGAGCGTGGAATGTTTTTCCACCTTTTTGTGTCTTCTTCATTTTCCTTCATAAGTGTTCTGTAGTTTCTAGAGTATAAATCCTTTACCTCTTTGGTTAGGTTTATTCCAAGGTATCTTAAGGTTTTTGGTGCTATTGTAAATGGAATAGATTCCCTAATTTCTCTTCCTGCAGTTACATTGTTAGTGTATAGGAAAGCAACAGATTTCTGTGCATTGATTTTGTATTCTGCCCTACCACATTACTGAATTGCTGTATGAGTTCTAGTAATTTGGGGGTGGAGTCTTTTGGGTTTTCCACATAAAGTATCATGTCATTTGCAAAGAGAGTGAGTTTGACTTCTTCCTTGCCAATTTGAATACCTTTTATTTCTTTTTGTTGTCTGATTGCTGTTGCTAGGACTTCCAGTACTATGTTGAACAATAGTGGCGGGAGTAGGCATCCTTGTCGGGTTCCTGATCTTAAGGAAAAGGCTCTCAGCTTTTCCCCATTGAGAATGATATTCACTGTGGGCTTTTCATACACAAAGATAAAGTCTAAATGGATGAAAGACCTCAATGTGAGACAGGAATCCATCAAAATCCTAGAGGAGAACATAGGCAGTAACCTTTTCGACATCGGCCACAGCAACTTCTTTCAAAACACATCTCCAAAGGCAAGGGAAACAAAAGCAAAAATGAACTTCTGGGACTTCATCAAGATAAAAAGCTTCTGCGCAGCAAAGGCAACAGTCAACAAAACAAAGAGACAACCCACGGAATGGGAGAAGATATTTGCAAATGACACTACAGATAAAGGGCTGGTATCCAAGATCTATAGATCTATCCCAGATCTATAAAAACTTCTCAAACTCAGGGCACCTGGGTGGCTCAGTCCTTAAGCGTCTGCCTTTGGCTCAGGTCATGATCCCAGGGTCCCGGGATCGAGTCCCTCATTGGGCTCCCTGCTCAGCGGGGAGCTTGCTTCTCCCTCTCCCACTCCCCCTGCTTGTAGTCCCTCTCTCGCTGTGTCTCCATATATATATAAAATAATATAAAATAAAATAAAATTATATAAAAAATATATAAAAATCTTTAAAAAAAAACTTCTCAAACTCAACACCTAAAACACAAATAATCAAGTCAAAAAATGGGCAGAAGACATGAACAGACAGTTCTCCAAAGAAGACATACAAATGGCTAACAGACACATGAAAAAATGTTCAACATCATTAGCCATCAGGGAAATTCAAATCAAAACCATATTGAGCTACCACCTTATACCAGTTAGAATGGCAAAAATTGAGAAGACAAGAAACAACAAATGTTGGAGAGGTTGTGGAGAAAGGGGAACCCTCTTACACTGTTGGTGGGAATGCAAGTTGGTACAGCCACTTTGGAAAACAGTGTGGAGGTTCCTCAAAAAGTTAAAAATAGAGCTACCCTATGACCCAGCAATTGCACTACTGGGTATTTACCCCAAAGACACAGATGTAGTGAAAAGAAGGGCCATATGCACCCCAATGTTCATAGCAGCAATGTCCACAATAGCCAAATTGTGGAAGGAGCTGAGATGCCCTTCAAAAGACGAATGGATAAAGAAGATGTGGTCTATATATAAAATGGAATATTACTCGGCCATCAGAAAGGATGAATACCCAACATTTGCATCAACATGGATAGCACTGGAGGAGATTATGCTAAGTGAAATAAGTCAAGCAGAGAAAGTCAATTATCATATGGTTTCACTTATTTGTGGAACATAACGAATAGCATGGAGGACATTAGGAGAAGGAAGGGAAAAATGAAGGGGGTGAAATCGGAGCGGGAAATGAACCATGAGAGACTATGGACTCCAAGAAACAAACTGAGGGTTTTAGAGGTGAGGGGGGTGGGGGGATGGGTTAGCCCAGTGATGGGTATTAAGGAGGGCACGTACTGCATGGAGCACTGGGTATTATACAAAAACAATGAATCATGGAACACTACATCAAAAACTAATGATGTACTGTATGGTGACTAACATAACATAATAAAAAGAAATTATAAAATAAAATAAAATTCATGAATTGTAAAGACCTCCATTAAAATGTGTTAAAATGTGTTGTCTCTTAGCACTTGTGGAAAAACTGAAGAAAATAATCAAAACAATCACCATTTATATGGTACATAGCTTGAGTTCATTAAAGCATGATCAAAGGACCCGTGTTCTGTCTGAAAACCATGCAGTCAGAAGTACAACGAGAACTGCTAAGGAATGAGCCTCAAGAAATCACTGAACCGTTCCGAATCTGTTACAAAGCCTGGAGTACGAAAGGAGGGCTGGAGAAGAATCACCGGGGCTGTCTTTTAAATGGTAAACAACACAAGCACCAAGAATTTCAGTTGGTCTTAAAAGTCTCTGCTTCCCATTTAGGAGCTGCTTCTAAATGTGGCAGCTCTCCCACTGCCTCATTAAAATGCCTTCGCGGAATGGCTTCCAATCTGACAAGGATGAACAGTTGCCAAATGGGCCCCTTTCTTTGCTGGGCCTGTAGATAATTTGTCTCCAGCTAACAAGAATTGGCACTAAAAGCCAAAAGTGGGGCATCAAAAGGCTTTAGACACTGGGTGAGGACTGTTCTGTGTTACTCAAATGTGGAATGATCACTGTGGTGTGAGATCAGATTATTCTATCCGTAAATTGGGCAAAGCTACATTACAAAGTAGACAAAATGGTATCCAGATGAACACTACTCTAGTGTGTGCAATGGTTTCTAGTTTCTTTCACTATTATGTAAAATATCCAGATTATGTCAGTTTATGCCTCTGTTGGTAGATCAAGAGTGGAAAATAACCATGGGGTAATGGACTGGTATTGGGAGATTTGTGTTCAGGTTCTGGCCCGTTATTGAGAATCTTTGCTGGATTAAACTTTGGGCCTCTGTTTCCTCATTTGTGAAACGAATGGTGGGGTAGAAATTGAGACTGGGATTTCTAAAGGACTTTTCCAGGTCTAATAGATTCTTTATGTTATGGTTATAGGTAATAAGGACCAACAACTTTCTTTCCTTCTTTGGGCTATTTAAATTGTCCTATATATCAAATCCTAATGGATTTAAAAATTGTATGGATTCTGGGGTGCCTGGCTGCCTCAGTCAGTAGAGTATGTGACTCTTGATCTCGGGGTTGTAAATTTAAGCCCCATGTTGGGTGTAGAGATTACTTAAAAATAAAATCTTTAAAAAAAAATTATATTGATTCTGTGGTCTCTTACCCTTCAGTGAAGCATATAAAAGAAGCTTAGTGTTTGATCACTTCCTGGGCTAGTGATTTAGTACGGACAAAACTGTGTTGCAAGAAGAAAGAGATCTGACTACTGTGGTTTAAAAACACAAAGGTTTATTCTCTGCCAAAAGAGTTTGGGAGGTAGGGAATCTACAGCAGGTACTGTGACTTTATGGAGAAACTTTATGAAGAAGTTCTGTTGTGTGTGATTGCTAACCTCAAGGTTACCTCCTAATTCATTATGACCACTAGGATGCCAACCATTACATCTGTGTTCCAGGAGCAAGGGGAAATAGACAAAGCAGGGCTCATCTTTTGACTAGCAAGTGTTGTCCTTTGGCTGGGCACTTTGCCACCCCAAATAAAATTGGGGTCCTGTTACTAGGACGAAAGGAGACCGACCAGCAGGCTCTGTCATAGGCAGTTCTCTCAGCTGGATTCCTTGGCTAAAGATCACTTTCTCGGTCCAGCACAGCTTTCTCCCAAATACCAGGCCTGCTGGGTGAGGGCCGGTGGAGAAACAAACCTCTCTGTTTTCCAACACCTTAAAATTAGGAGAGGAGCCTGGGCAGGGAGGCATGATTCTGATTGAGGATCTGGGGGACCATTTTCACGGGTGAAAGACAGCAAGTTTATTCTATTGCAGATGCCACCTGGGGAAGTGGTTATTTTTGAATGATTATAATAAAAGTGTTTTCCAATTTTGTCTAGAAAATAAACTAATTTCCACCTTCCAAAAAATATCCCAACAACTGTTTTAAATAACTCTGTTCTTGCTATGAGTAAGTTCCACAGTGACAGGGACTAGAAGGGAAACATACAAAGCTTTTTCTTTATTTTTAAAATAATGGCTCATCCTCGAGCTGGGATTAGGTAAAATAGTCACTCAGGCAAAAGGACCTCACTTCCTGAAGTTGTTTTTATCTTTGCTGCTAAGAACCCACAGCCTACATTTTTTCACTATGGTTTTATTTTGTTTTAATAATCTTAGTTCATCTGACTAGTCAAACTGCCTAAAAGGTATGTGGGTTTTAAAAAATTATGAACAAAACCCAGTCAAAACCTAAGCAGTGTGATAGCTGAAGTCAGTTAAGGAGAGTACTTCAGCTCAAACATTTTGGCTCCAGGGTTCATATTTGTCACAGATCACTGCTCCCCACCTGTGATGGTTCATTTTATGTGCCAACATGGCTAGGCCATGGTACTCAAATACTTGGTTAAATATCAGTCTAGATGTCAACATGCAGGTATTTTGGCGGGTGAGATTAATATTAAAACCAGTAAACTTCCAGTAAAGCAGATAACCCTCCATAATGTGCGTGGGCCTCATCCAATCAGTTGAAGGCCTTGAGAGAAAAAGATCAAGGTGGCCCAAGAAAGAAGGAATTTTGCCTCCAGACTGCCTTCAGAGTCATAGCCGCAACATCAACTCTGCCCCAGTCTCCCTCCTGCCAGCCTACCAGCCTTTCTTGCAGATTTCAGACTTGTCAACCAGCCAATTTCTTAAAATCTCTCTCTCTCTTGCTCTCTCTCTCTCTCTCGATATAGATATATAAATCTCTCTCTCTGTATATATACTGGTTCCTTTTCTCTGGAGAACCCTAATACACCATACCATCTTTTGGCTCATGGATATTTGCAAACAAGCCCATTTTTGCTGCTTCTCATTTCTGTAATGCATTTATTCAAAGCTGACTGATAAAGGCAGTGTGATCTAGAGGGGTAAGGAATATGAATACTGATATGAGTTGAGCTGGAATCATAGTAGCAAGGTCATATTCCCCAGGTAAACCTTTTACCTCTCTGAGCCTTAGTGTTCATATCTGTAAAGTGGGTCATGATGCTGGTTTGAGGATTAAATGATAATAGTAAAAACAACAACTAAAAATACCTACTTTGTCAGAGCATGTACTGTGTGCCATATGAACATGGATTCTCTTTTCCTTCCCACACAGCCTTAGGAGGTGGACATGAGGAAACCAAGGTCCACGGAGGTTAAGGAGCCCATCTAAGTTCACACAACCAGCAAGTGGTAATCACAAAATCATAACCAGCCCCACGCTGCCTCCATAACACGTGCAAAGACTCCTAGTCTATGCCCGGCACAGGGCAGCTGAGCAAGAATAATTTCCTTCCATTTTCTTTTTCCAAAGCCTCTTGTCTGATTACTCAGCCATTTCTGCTAGTGTCAGAACCAGTGAAAGCAACAAAGTGTTGTGCCGTTCATTATGGCCCTTGTGCAGTCAGGAATGTGCCCCGAGGTGTTTCATTCTGTGACTTCCTTGCCAGGAATGAAATCTGAACGTAGAGACTGCCTGTTGCCCCACAGCATCGTGAGGCCGCCTTCGTACTCACAGCTGCCAGTGGGCAGTTAGGGGAATGTGGTCACCAGCTGGACACAGCCACTGCCTCTACTGCTGAATTCATCCCCGAGCCAGTCACAAGCTGGTGCATTTGAATGCACGCCTCCTTGCCTCTGCTTTTCTGGTGTAATTTAAAAGTGAGAAGAAAGAGTGGATGTGGTCTGAATCTTCCCTCCAGGCTTAGTGTTGCCCAGAGAGCAAACTGCCTTTACTTATTTGGTTATGTTGCTGTGGGACCATGGGAAGTGGCAGAAGAACCACGCTCTCTGTCCCTTCTCTCTTCTCTTTGGAAATTGCTAAAGAGGTCTGTTCCATTAGCATGAAGAGCATTTATGCATTTTTAAGTGGTTCTTTGGCAAACTGGGGAGCTGTTCTATGACAGGCCACAGACATTGTGTCTGCAGCTATTCATAATAATAATAGGTATCCCTATAATATCGATATACCCGAATGTAACATCATCTTGAAAATTCATTTCATGCGAGGTTGCTGATGTTCATACCAAGTTATTCTATAATTCTAGGGAAAGAGCTTTTGAGAATCCTCTGTACTTGGCATAACACCTGTTATATCCATGCTCAGATTTTCATCAACTTAAATAATTTAACGTTCAAGAATATTCTATAAAGACTGGTTTCATTCCAGCTGATTACTTCAGGGCTTCCAGTATAAAGGCTAATGCAGGAACACTTATTTTTGTTATTACACTATAAATATGTTATAAAACATGTTTTTAGAAAACAATTTAAAAATTTAGGACTTGTATTATACATTTCCATAGTCTGATGCAATGAACCATGCTTGGCATCTCTTACAACTGTATCTACAAACACAATATATGGCATGGGTACAAAGTCACAAGTGTTGGGGGGCTTCCTTTCCCGTTTCCTGTCCCTTCATTCTTCCCCAATGATGCCAAACTCATTTCTGGTCCATAAGCATGTCATTGTTTTCCATGCCTTACCTATGCTAGCTCCTTGGTCTACAATAACCCTCCTGTCCTTTATCCTCCTTCTCCCACTATGCTTCACAAATTCCTTCTTCCTGACCCCCAGATCAAATGTCATCAGGAAGCCTTTCCTGATTTTCCCACACTCCTTCCTCGAAGGTTCATATCTATTTATTTCTTATAACTCTCCAATTTCCAAATATAGCTATATTTATAGTTATATCTATATTTCCAAATATAGTTAACTCTAAACTATCTTACCCAACAGTCCTGGAAAGCACACAGAGGTCTTGAATGAAACCCACACTTCTTGCAACAAGGAAGGGCTCACTATCAGCAGTTTGATCCAATGATTTAAGGGTCTTCCAGGATTCTGCTTCTCCCTCAGTGGCAAAACGAATACAGACTCCTTAAAGAGGATTTGGAAAGGGCTGGAAAACAGGGGGAAACAAAGGTACCCTTGATCCAATTATCCAGTGATAACCTTTATTGATGTTTAGTACATATTTTGCGTTTTGTTTTGAATGTGTATGTCTGTATACATTTTGTTTCTCCCCATTCCTGAGCTCATAGGACAACCACTCACCCCAACCAAACTCATTGGCCCTTGCCTTTTCTTAGTAAAGTTTTATTGCAATATAGCATATATACAGGAAAGTTCGCACATGAATCAAGTGTACAGCTTGATGAGTTGGAGGTTTGGAGGGGGGTTGTTTGTTTTGTTTTTGTTTTTTTGTTTTGCCCACAACATGGGGCTCAAACTCACAACCTAAGATCAAGAGTTGCTTCCTCTTCCGACTGAGCCAGCCAGGTGCCCAAGCTTGATGAGTTTTTACAAAATAAACACACCCATGCAACCAGCACCTGATGCAAAAAACAGTACTTTACCAACAGTACTTTAGCCCCTTCTAGTTATTACTCTTCCCCCAAAGGCAACCATTATGCATATTTCTCACACTAGATTATGTTTTGCCTGTTTTGGAAATTTATGTAAATGTAATCATCCAGTATGTGCTTTTTTCTGTGCTGGACTTCTTTCACTCAATAGTAAACTTACGAGATTCACCCACGTTGCTCCAGGTAGTTGTAAAGAGTTCATTCTCAGGTAGCATTAAATTTTGTCAATATGCCATACTTTGTTAATCCATTGTACTATTGATAGGCAGTTGGGTTGTTTCCAACTTTTGGCTATTATAGATAGTATTGTTGTGAATATTATTGAGCATGTTTTTGGTGCATTTTGTATGCATTTTTGTTGGGTTTTTACTTACAAGCAGAATTGCTAAGTAATAGAGTATGTGTATGTTCAACTTTTGGTAGATTCTGCCAAATTACTCCCATGGGTTTAATCGCGGGTGCCAGTTTACTGATGATCACCACACTTGGAATTTGTATGTTGAATAGACTCCATCAGTAAGAGTCATGTCCCAGCTTAGACTCATGAAGAATTGAAAAACTTCCATTATTTTTACTGTATTAAGAGAAACAAGTGTAGCATTTTCACATATTCTGACATTTTACTTAAAACAAAACAAAACAAAATGACATTGAACTTTCCAGGAGAAGAAATCAGTCATTATCATTTCAACCTTAAAAAGATGGGTGGTATATAACCCAAGAGCTTTTTATTATACTCTCATACCATTTGATTCTTGTATGTTGATGTTATCTCTTCTTTCTGTATCTATAGGTAAAGTCTAAAAGGGTAAAATGTTAGGTATCAACATTGGGGGCCCTGAAACCCTATGCCTTACTCAGAAGAGTGTGAAAAACATCTTTTATGAACTTTAGGATCTCTGTTCTTTGGCTCATCTTAGAGCACTGACCTATTTTGAAATTATGTCAAATGAAATATCAATGAAAATAAAATTTACTATAAATAATAAAAACTAATAATAACCATAATTCTAAAGCCATCTCAGTCTTCTAGAAATGAACTTTTGTCCCAGGCCTACTCTGCTCGAATTGACCTAGACTGGTTTTAGACTTACAGCAAGGTTAAGTGGTTATAGGCTTCCCTATGATTTGTTCTCTAAAAGGATGAATCTAATCCATACCCTAAAACACTAAATGTCTACTTCCCTGTTAAAATAAAATTCTGTCAAATTAAAATTGTAGATTTTTGTAATGATCAATCCGATTTCAGGTTGAGGAAGAAACTGAGGTTATCTAATGGAGTAAATCATGTTGGTGGGTTAATTTTGCATATATAAATGTACCCAGGATACAAGGATTAACTTACTTCTCTCATAGAAAGTGCTCTAGGGCCTTTGTGTTCATAACCCAAGTCCTACCATAACATTTGGACTGTCTCAGCCAATGGATACACTATACCAGCATAGACTCAAACAGAGAGAAGTAAAGGTAATTCCTATTTGCTTAAACTGGGATTAAAACTCAATTCTTTAAAAAATAAAATGCAGGACTAACCCAACAAATTATTTTCAGTATGAGACAGGGCTTGGCCTCCTGGAAAGATTTCTAGATTGTGTTGAATATATTTTTCTGTGCCAGAAACTACAGATCTATGCATTTGATGAATCAGATCTATTTCTAAAAGGAAAGAGGATAAATCCAATAATAAAAATAGCTAACTTTTATTAACCACCTCTCATATATGCCAGACACTGGTATATATACACATCAGCTGCTTTGTATAAATATATTATACAGTCCTTAGAAGAACCCTTAAGAGGTAGATCTTATTATCCCCATTTTAAAGTTGAGGAAATTCAATTGATTCTGCAGTTCCAGATCACTGGTGTTGGAATGGGGCTAGCTGATGAGCTGGTCAAAGAAGATTTTCAAAGGAAGGTTCTTAAAAATCACCAGACAGTGAGAACCTGAGGGTCTACACCATAAGAGTGCTTCTCTTCTTGAACCTGGGTGGGAAGGGAGTTAGACTATCCAATGAGTGTGGAGTGGAGCAGATCTCACTGAGAAAAAGAGAATAGAAGCCTACAAAGGAACCCAATGTTAGATTTGAGGAGAGAGGATGGGGTGTGATTGTATGGTCAGGATGTCCTTCAGGGATCCTGATCTCCCAGAGTGCCAGCTAACTCTCCTCTGGAGTGATGGACAAAAGATCCTACTAACTCAGCCTAAATCCCTGGTGCAAGGACTTTTCTTCGAATGCTGGAGAGACCCATGTCCTAGGAGCAGATGGTGAAGGGGTTTTCTATTACCTCCTAGAAATCCATTCCTCTAAGCAGGACTCAATTATCAGGTACAGGATTTAAAATTTAAACTAACTCTGAAGCAAAGGAATGAGTCTTCCTCTTTTAGTTAAAACTCTGTTTGTGAGAATGCCCTCAGCCCATACTCTCTAGCTTCTATTAGCCCTCAGGACAAGGAAGAAAGTTGAGACTAGTCAGAACACAGGAAGATCCTCCTCTCAACCTGGCAAGAAGGGAAGGGAAAGGAAACATCCTTGGTAGAATGATGAATGCAAGCTGGTTTAAAGTGATACCAAAGCACTGGCTGTGGATTCTCTACTTTGGAACATCCTGCTAGTATTTATTGTCAGCACCTCACCAGGATCAGGCCTGGAGAGCATCTACCTAGAGAATTCCCTCCAGGGTTGAACTTCTCCTGGGCATGGAGCTGGTATAGTTGCCCCTAAATTCCTCATCTAAGGACTAGATGGTGAGGGATTAATAAGCAATATTGTTCCAATAAATCAAATATTCCAACTACAAAAATGAGGTTTGTTCCCCTAATAGAATTAACTGAATTCACCAAATCTTCTGTAAGGGGGTTCTGGGGAGAACCATCCCTAACAAGTCTGAGGCTGATGCAGGGACAACTGGTAGGGAAGAGACAGCTATCCTTCCATGTTCATAAAGCAAACTCTCTCCACTGTTTATATTCCTCTGACTTTCAACTTTCTGATCCCTACAAATACAAGTGGGGAAGTGGAAGAGGGATAAAGGGCATTGAGGGAAGCAGTGGGTTGAAGGAGAGGAAGAAAAGGAAAGAGGGAAATGAGAACAAATGGAGTAAAGCTCCAAAAAAGATAGGTTAGATGGGTTAAATAATGCTTTAATCTATCAAGTAATTTTAAAATAAGCAAATTAACAAATTAAAAATAGATTATGAGAGAAATGATACCTATTTTAAAATTAGATTTGAAATGGGATATAGAAAAACCTGAAAGCAGTGAGACAAAAAGGAATTAAGACTAGAGCCAAATATTCCAAATTAAGATTAGTTGATAAAAATACAATAAAATAAATATTTATAATTTTCAAAAAGACTAAGGGCAAGTGAAATAGAGATGATAGCTTTGGAATGGAAGCTATAAAATTAAGATGGGGCTAAAGTCCAAATGACAAAAAGAAAAAAAGTAAGGTAAATGTAATTTAAGAAGTAGAAGAAAGTAAAAAAAAAGGGGGGGTTACTCATAAAAACAAAAACTAAAAACAACAACAATAACCTGACCAGCCAGGCCAGTCAAAGGAGAGTAGAAATGAGGAAGTTCTTTGGACAGCCAGGCTTTCCTCATAGAAGAATTCTCTGAAGGCCCCTCCCTGGTGGCAGGTTTTTTAGTTTGGTCATATATTCACCTACCTCCATTCATTCATTCCACAAGTATTTTTTTGTGCCACGACCTGAGAATTCAATGGTGCAAGTCAAACAGAGAAGAACTTTGCCCCCGATGAAGCTTACAGTCTAGTGGCTGTAGATTGTGGCGGGAGAGAACATAGATGTGATTACACGGACAATTCAATGATTACAGAGTTATGAAGAAAAAACCCAGGGTACTATGGGGAATATATGAACTGGTGATTGTTTATATATTGGGGTTGGGGGATGTGGAGTGGATATGTAGGTAGGTGGACATCAGGGAAGTTTTTCTGCCAACATATTTGTTCTGAGATCCAAGGTTGTATTAGGAATTAACTGAGGCAAAGTAGGGGTGTAGGTGGACAATATAGGTCAAGGCCCTGAAACAGGAAGGCTTTGGTGCATTTGAGGAACTAAAAGGAGGCTGTGGCTGGAGGAGACATACCCAGCAAGGGAGAAGTGCTAAATGCACTTGGAGAAGATGGTGGGGACCATATTAAGAATTTCTGTCTTTATCCTAGGAGCAATGGGAAGCCATTTGTTTGTTTCTTTCATGGCACTTAAAAGAACAAATAAGTGTTTCATCCATTTGTGTGTTTACTTTTTTTTTTTTTTTTTTTTTTTTGCAGGTGGAGAGTACCCTTCCTTTGGGACAAGACTATATCCGTCTTGTATACTGTTGTATTCCCAGCACTTCCACAGTGGAGAATCAATAAATATTTTGAATGAATTAATAGCAAATTATTTTTGTAGGGCCACAACCAAAGTCCAGGTCTTCTCTAAAATTTGTGCTTCTTCTAGGATGTCAGGTTACTACCTTAATAAGTTGCTTCGAGTTCTATCTGCTCATGAATATGGTAGATGTTAGATGTCTCCCTCAGTACTTTTGCTATCTTTAAATAACTCAGCTTCTGAAGCATTGCTTACTTCTGAAAGTTTGGAGAATTGCTCACGGGTACTGCTATCTTCCTTGATGGTAGATGGATGTCATTGTGAGCCATGGGGGACAAATTGTGCAAAAGGAAAGAATTTATGATTACATATCCATGTGCCCTGGACTTTTCTGGAAAAACTAACACACACAGTGCCAAATTGCTTTCCCACCAACAATTTTTACAAATCTCAGAGAAATCTTAGTAACACTTGGTTTCTTAGTATGTTTTCCCCCCAAGCAATGGCACACCTAGGGTATTTGACACTTGAAGCAAATGAATTTTTAACATCCTCCTGTTGTATAAGACAGTTATTTTTAGTAATAGTCATGTAATAATCAGGAATGTTACTTCTTTTCTTGACTTTTAGGTTTAAAACAATAATTTAAAAAGAAGAATAAGTTACAGGTTTTTTTAAAAAAAAAACCACTTTAAATTCAGTAAAGTATTTCATGCATGAAGTAAAATTTGCACTTACTAATTAGACAAGAATATCACACTTTGCATTTTACCCTCATTATCACTTTTTAAAATTTAGATACAAATAACAAACTCAGAGCAGTCACAGAGAATGTCAGAATTAAAGTGAGACAACTTCAGTTTGTTTGTTTTTGAAGTCACTATGCTATGATTGTTTCTTTCGAGTCTACTTGTTTAAATGAGGGAATATGTAGTACCAAAGGGGGTGGAGACACAAAAACGCACCTGAAGTGAGTTCAGATGATTCTGAACACTTCGGAATGTATTCTCACAAGACTCTTTGTGGCTGAATCTGCATGGGGATGGAGGGCACAGGAGGGGTAGGGGTAGGACAGAGAAAGGCAGCCACTGAATAATTGTTAGTTCTCCAAATTAACCCCCATTTAATAAACAAGGCTTATTAATGGGTAAGAGCAAGATATGCCACTTTGAAGCTTACATATACTTACTTAAATCCCACAGTAACCACGGCAATTGTTTAAAACTTAAACCAACAAAATGTTTTTGTGGGGAAGAACATTTTATCGCTGACATTGCTTAGAATAGCCAGCACACGATAACAAAAAACAGACCAATCTTTTGCATTGATTATTAAAGTTATGATTTTTCTAAGTCCTTTACAGAAAACGTACTCCCTCGCTGGCAGCACCTCAGGGGGCTCCCCCGCACCTGCCCTTGGTAAGCCGCCACTGCAACTGTAAGACAATTAAAGAAACAACAGACCCCATCAAAAATGTTACATGTTATTTAAGAAATGGGGATCCCCCACCTCCCCCCTAGGCTTTAAGGGTAATTTCTAGAAATTAATTTTCTAAATAACACTTTGGGGAAATAATGAAAAATCTCTTTGGAAAATTAGGTTGTTGCCTATTTTCCATATTTTAAAAAGCACTTTGGCAAACATTTTAGTGTGTTTCTTCACTAATTGCTGAAAAAAAACACTCTTCAATGTGGAATTGCTGGGTTGATCAATGTTTAAAGCTTTTCATGCTTTTACTACACGTCAGAGAAACCAGCTTGTACATGTGAAGAGCAACCACCACGATTTCCTACCTCCAAAGTTTCCACTGAGGCTACTGTAGAAACTGCGTCTGAAAGATTTAGAGGATCCTCGGACTCAGAAGTGGACAAGGAAGCCCTGTAGTCAGCAGGGAGGATGTGGGAGAGGCAGAAGCCTGGCTCCTGAGGTGACCCCCTCTCCCCATTGTGCGCATGCCCATCTCAGGATAATGTGCCCCCTCGCTCCCAACAGTATGGGCTGTCTTTCCTGCTTCTCTCCACAAGTTCCTAATTAGAGATTATATTCCTCCAAAAAGCGATCTGAAATTTCTACAGTGAGAAAAGCAAATTTTGATTGAAGTCGGGTTTGAATCATAAGGCACGTGGGAGGAGTTTGATAAATGTTGTGTGTATCATACTTGCTCCTGCTCCACATGAAGACAATGGGTGTGGGGGCAGGGGCGGTGGGGGGGGATCAGAGAACACAGACACAGAGAGGGATAAGAGACCACCAAGACCCCTAATAGACTTATTTCAAAACTGTCCAGAGTTTGGGTGCCTGGGTGGCTCAGTCGTTAAGCGTCCGCCTTCGACTCAGGTCATGGTCCCAGGGTCCTGGGATTGAGCCCCGCATCGGGCTCCCTGCTCCACCAGGAGCCTGCTTCTCCCTCTCCCACTCCCCCTGCTTGTGTTCCCTCTCTCGCTGTGTCTCTCTCTGTCGAATAAAGAAACAAAAATCTTTAAAAAAAAAAAACAAAAAACTGTCCAGAGTAGAAGTATTCTCTATCCTCTTATTCTTGCTTTATCAAATGACTGTCGACTCACAGGATCTCAGACTCAAACTAGCATATTGGTTTCACAGTATTAGGGATTAAACCCTGCTTTAATGGATAAGCTGGGTACTTCAGCATTTTATATATATTTATATATAATATGTGTATTTTATATATGTGTGCCTATATTTAAAATATGGTTTATGTGGAAAAAATATTAATTCTATATAACCAATTTATTAATAAACAGATAAATGGATAACCAACTAAATGTCAGAATCCATGTAGAGGGCTTGGAATAGTACCTAACACAGTAAGCACTGACTAAATGTTAGTTATTATTATGCTTGGCTGTCCTCATGATTATTTTTTTTTTTTTTTAAAGATTTTATTTATTTATTTGACAGAGAGAGACACAGCGAAAGAGGGAACACAAGCAGAGGGAGTGGGAGAGGGAGAAGCAGGCTTCCTGCAGAGCAGGAAGCCCGATGCGGGGCTCGATCCCAGGACCCTGGGATCATGACCAGAACTGAAGGCAGACACCCAACCATCTGAGCCACCCAGGCGCCCCTGTCCTCATGATTATTATTACAAGTCTCCTTGCAAAGGGCACGGGCCCAGGGAAGTCATTCCTTGGGGCCAGCAAGACAATGTATCAACTACACTGGTAGACTAAAGTTCTTTATTATTGCCACCTCGAATAAATGTGAGATTCTTGTGAGGGTGGATGCTGGGGTCAAGTAGCAACTAGGCCACATCAGGGCTTGTACCACTGGGGAGAACTTATACACTTTGCCTCTGGGGACAGGCCAAGCTGCTTTGAATCAGGCTCTACTTCTCACCTGTGCTGTGTATGTGGGTAACTCACTTCACTTTTCTAAGCTTCTGGTTTCCTCACATGCAAACAGAGACAAGAATAGTGCTTACCTCCTGGGGTTGTTGTGATAAGTAAGTGACACATAAAGCAGCTAGTGTGACAACTGGTCAGTAGCAGGGACCCCGAAAATATAGGTAATTATTATGCGTTCAGCCTGGATGACCTTTTAAGGGTTTTGTTTTGTTTTCTGCCCAGATTAAAGAACTTATCCTTTCCACAATTTAACAAAAAGGAACACTCCCTAGAAACTAAGGTTTCTAAGTAGTTTCTAAGGAAACTAAAGTCAGTTCATAGTGAGGCACGATTATCCAAGAAGGTCACCTTCAAAGGTATATCAGTAAAACTTTGTAGGTGCAGAGACAAGTCTTTCACCGGCTGTCTCCATGGCTGTCACTTATTTTTCCCCCTTTTTGTACAACTGGGCTCTTTTATCAACCTTAGTGCCCACTAAAAGTAACAGCTACCAAGAGCCATTGTTGTTTCACATGGTACTTAACAGCATTGTGGGCTCGTTTTTCCACCTGCTGCCAAGCTGAAGAATTTTCAGAATTCTCCCTTTGTCTTGTTCCAGCTTTGGTATTAGAAATATGAGACGAGACATAGTGAAGATTCAGGACAAAGTCAGTTTTTTACTCCTGTGAAGGTTGAGTTTGCAGGTGAATGTGAAATCATGGGTGAGATGTCTAGCAAAGAGGCTGGCAGGAAATGTTCACTGGCTTGGTTACCCGACCCTGAAACACTCCTGCCTCCACTCTAAGCTCTCGCTGACCCCTCCGGCCCCCACCCCAAGCTCTAGACCTCAGCAAGGAAGAACTTGCAGAGTTCAGGTGACTGCCAAAGGTCAGCCACTTCCAAGGTTTGCCCTGACTTTAGGTCCCAGTTCTAGCAAAGTCCTGGTATTATTATTCTGACCTTAGATCTTTCCTGATCTTACAGCTCTTCTTCCAGGATTGAATTCTGCCTTTTTCTGACCAGTGCTCCATTCCTCCAAGCTGGGATTGGGATCCTACTCCTCACTGCGAGCCCCAGAGCCCTGCTAATTCATGCCCAAATTTTCTAATCGCAACCAGTGGCTTGCCACAAGACTCTGAACTGGTCTTGCAGACCAGTTTGGATTACTATCCATCACCTGTCTCTTCATTACATTCACCAGAACTATGTTTGGCCAGCCTGGCTGAAGACTTATGACAATTTGGTTCAACATCAAACACCACTTCTGGACCAGGCAGGGAGTACTTGTAGGTCCTGGCCCCTCTATAATTTTCCTGTCCGTGCCTACTGAGCTTCAATTTTGGAATGGGCCCCTACCCAAATCTGCCACTTGCTATATGACTCTGGATAAATATCATAACTGAGAGGCCACAAACCCAGTTACCTACAGGGACCAACCAGGTGGGTAAGATAGATCTAAGTGGCTACTATGAGACTCAGCAAACTAGATTGTCATCATCACTCAGGCCTGGGTGGTTATCACCATGCCAGACCATGGGACTCTTCTGTTATGTAACAGGGGAGAAAAAGGAAGAAATGAGCATGGGAGACCAGCTGATTCTGTCAGCTCCCTGTGTTACTCCTCACCTCTGATTAACTCCAGGCATTTTTATGGCTTCTCTGGAAGAAGCCATATGGGTGATATGGGTGATATATGGCCACGCCAGATCACGGTTTCTCCTCTCCATTACTTTCCCTACAGCTCCTGAATGCCTCAGTAAGATTTCCAAAAAACTGTTCTAGCCCCAGCTTAGTCATGGATGTTCTCTGTGGCTTGTTAGTCCAGTTTACTTAACGTGCTTGCTTTTTTGGTGAGAAAGTCATGGGTTTGTTCTAGGTGACTGTATTTGATTTCAAGGACAGAGAAGGCTCCCTTTTCTCACCAGCCATATCTCAAGTGGGGTCCATGGAGAGAAAGAATATGTGGAGCACAAATCCATCATAGCTACCAGGGAAGCCGCTAAACATGGTTTTGAATTCACTCACCATTCTGGGCTCTGTCCTGTAGAATGAAGGTGTTGAGCTCTGTGGTCACTGGTATAATACAGCTGAACACTCCTCAGAGCAAGGGAATGTTAGAATGGAACTCTTCCTGCCCCTCTTTCAACTGAAAGGAAGATGACAGACTCAGATATCAAAGTGAATGAGACAGACACTCCCTTTCCTGATTAGTACATTTAAAAGGAAATGTCTCCAAGAATCTGTTCCATAATCCTTGAACTACTCCAGGAGATCAAGATAAGATTAAGGAGGAACATATCTTTAGACAGAGGGAATAGGATGAGTGTAGTGGACATTGTTAATGCCCTTCCAAATCCCTTTGACCAACTGGCCCCCCTCCCCCCACCCCATAGCTGCCTCCTTCTCTGGAGAATTGCCCTCAGCCAGACAGTACCTGCCATCTGCACACTCCCACCCTGAGCACCTCAGCAAACCTTGGCTCAACTATCAGGAGGATATAAACTGAACTCCTTGCCTCAAGGTGGGACTATCTTTGTGATGTACTTTGAGCTGTAGGGTTTTACCTCTGGGATCAGATCAAAACTAGTCTCCAGCTAGGGTTACATTCCTGCTTACCTTCCCCCTTCCCCAAGCTTTATCCTGTTTTTGCCATACCTCTTCTAATGAGAACATTTTTTCAATAAATCACTTGAACAATAATCCTCATTTCAGGCTCTGCTTCTAGAAAGATTGACCTAAGATAGTGAAGTGTACCTCCTAGACATTGGGGGTGGGTCTTGAAGATGGAGGCTCCAAGGCAACTACTTGGACAGCTTTGAAGTACTCCCTGTGATCGAGAGACAAAGAGAACTGGTCCCTCACTCAGGCCTGAGGAAGGCCACGTGGCCCGTGAATGGCATCTGACTCTCACCAAGGAGCTCTAAAGGCAGCTGCCTCAATGATGGAGTTGGGAGGGTGCTGCTGCATAGAGATGGCCTGACCCCAGATTGTGGGCAGGTAAGGACTACATGAGGGCAGAATGGACCACTGTGGGTCAGGAGGAAGAACAATGTGGAAGTCTTCTTGGTCCAATAGGGCTGTCTGGAGGGGCACAGAGACCTCAACTAAAAAAGCCTCCTCTTTTCAGGTGTTCCTCAGAGTGAAGAAAGTGCTAGAGGTGGCCACCAAGAATGGAGATCAATCATCCCAGGTCATGGGAGCTGCAAGAGCAACGAGAAACCTCTGAAGGACCCACAAAATTCCCACAGGTGAAAAGAATCAACTGTGACCACCTGCTAACCCCATCCAGGGGTTCCATCTTTAATCATTGCCAGGTTCATCCAAGTGAAGGCCCTACTTTGACCCAGCTGGACAGAAATCACAGGTAGCACAGGTGAACTGGGAGAAAGGTGAAAACAGAAGGACCACAAACTATGCCCCACCGCAATCTTGTGAAGCAGACCAGGGCTGGAGAAGGGGTGATGGTTTAACCCTGACTTCAAGTTTGGATTTTTGATTAGTATGTGCAACTGAATGTATTAAAGTTCTAAAATGAGACTGGTTTACAACTAAAAGTGACTAATACCAAGAGTGATGCAAGAAAGACTTTATTCATGGACAAAAGAAATTGATCTCCACTGAATTTAGTTTAAAGTGATGGAGGGAGACAAAAATAATGTTTGGATCACATTCCATGGGTCAGCCTTGTGCGACATATGGTTACATAAGTGGGGAGCAGCAGTGGCTTCCCACTGCTTCCCGAAGAGAAGCCCTGGGCTGATTCAGTCAGCTGCATCCTCAGTCGGGCTCCCAGGATAAAAATATCTATTGGATAAGAATCTGAAACATCAGGTTCTGAAACTTTTGACTGGCCAAGTGCCAGGTGACTCAGAGCTGTGCAGTGTAACTAAATGAGTCACATCATCCCTCTCTATGCTCTGGAAGAATCTGCTATCTTTAAAATGGTGGCAGCCTCATTCCATGGCGCTGGTTGGGAATTTGTGTGTTCTTCCTTGCTTTGTTGAGCACGTGTCAGGTACTGAAGATTAAAGAACAGAGAAATAAGGACCTCACTGGCAATGATACAATTTGCTATGTGCTCTCATTTTAGTGCTGAGGAGGGAATGATTTTAACAGGGGTGATGATGAAAATGAGGTTGATCAGGGACTACTTAAGTGAGTGGATCACAAATTTGCTGGAACATTGGGATCACCAGGGATACTTTAAAAACCACCATGCTCCATCCTTGGGAGATTTTGATTTATGGGTCTGGGCTGCTGCCGGGGCATCAGGATTTAAAAAGCAAGCAAACAAACAAACAAATAAAAACTCCCCATATAATTCTAATATGCAGTCAGGATTGTGATCTACTTTAGATAAACATAACAAAACTAAGTACAGATCTTCCTCTGTGTCCCAATAAACCCATCATAAGTTGAAAATATTGTAAGTCAAAAATGCATTTAATACACTTACCCTATTGAACATCATAGGTTAGCCTAGCCTACCTTAAATGTGCTCAGAACACTTACATTAGCCTGCAGTTGGGCAAAATCATCTGGGTGGCTCAGTTGCTTAAGCGTCTTCCTTTGGCTCAGGTCATGATCCCAGGGTCCTGGGATCAAGTCCCGCATCGGGCTCCCTGCTCAGTGGCGAGCCTGCTTCTCCCTCTGCCTGCTTCTCCCCCTGCTTGTGCTCTCTCTCTCTCTCTGGCCAATAAATAAATAAAATCTTAAAAAAATCATCTCACACAAAGCCATTTTAATAATAAAGTGTGGAGTATCTCATGCAATTTATTGAATACTGTACTGAAAGTGAAAAATATAGAATGGTTGTATACGGACAGAATGGTTGTGAGTTGTTGACCCTGGTGACCACATGCTGACTGGGGGCTCTGGTTCGCTGCCTCTGCCCAGCGGCATGAGATAGAATCAAGAATATTGCTAGCTTGGGCAAAGATCAAAATTCAAAGTATGGTTTCTACTGAATGCATATTGCTTTTGCACCACCGTAAAGTTGAAAAATCACTAAGTTGAACCATCATAAGTAGGGAACCATCTATATAAGGGTACCAAGATGATAAGTGTATTAAAATTTTATTTTTCACAGTTTATTAGAAATTTTCATTTTATGAAATGAAAGCCAATGACAAACATTTCAATGTATGCATGAACTTTTTGCAATCTTTTGTATTTCTCTTAAGATATCCAACTGATTAATTAAAAAAACACTAGCATAGGGGAGCCTGGGTGGCTCAGTCAGTTAGACATCTGCCTTCAGCTCAGGTTGTGATCTCAGGGTCCTGGGATGGAGCCGCATGTCGGGCTCCCTGCTCAGCGGGAAGCCTGCTTCTCCTGCTCCCCCTGCTTGTACTCTCTCTCTCTGTCAAATAATTAAATAAAATCTTTTAAAAATAATTAATTAATTAATTAAAAAACACTAGCATATGTTATATCCACCCAAGAACAAATTTTTTTTCAATTATCAATAGAGTAGATTACCACTTCCACTTTTTTGTAAAATCGATTCTTGCCAAGTAATCCTGGTTTCAAACTATTCTATAAAAACAAATTTCTTATATTAAAGTGTTGAGTATAATAATAATAGGACACATCTATTAATAAATAATAAGTAATCTCTTGATTTTTATCAGGGACTTCAATATCTCTGATTCAATAGCAAAGACTATCTCTAAAAAAAAGTCAATGTACAAGATGCCAAAACATTCAGATTAATTCCTTAGGCAGCTTATTTCTGGGTGTTAGTATTGGAAAGCAAAGATGAAAAAAATACTCCAACAAGATTTTATACAGGTGCACAATATGTTTTTGTTTTCAAAACTTGTATTAGAGCTACAGGTAAAAGTTATTCGGTAGAAACATCTGGGTCCATCATTAGTCACCTAACTTATTTTACATTCTGGAGGCAAAGGTACACCATGGAACAGCACTAGGTATTTGACTCAGTAACTTAAATCGTTTATACACACACACACACACACACACACACACACTGCAGCCACATGTAGGCAGGATTTTTGTCTATTCCATCAGTGTAATTTATTTTATTTTTTTAAAGATTTTTTTTTTTTTTTGAGAGAGAGAGAGTGAGAGGGAGGGAAGGAGGGAGGGATGAGGCAGAGGGAGAGTGAGGGAGAAAAAGCTCAAGCAGACGGCCCCCGATCTTGGAGCCCAATTCAGGGTTCAATTGTACAACTCTGAGATCACAACCTAAGTCAAAACCAAGAGCTGAAACGGACTGTGCCACCCAGTTGCCCCTCCATCAGTGAAATTTAGAAGTGGGGGTGAGAAAAAAAAGCATGGTTTTTCCCCCCTTTTTATATCATTATGCACATTGTTTACAACCTATATTTTTAAGTTCTTAACATCAATTTTTCTCCCTATTTTTTTAAGTACTCTCTTCCTTTTTTTTTTTTTTTTTTTTGGTTCTTCAGCCTTTCCTTCTATTAACCAAACTGTATTCTCGGTTATAATAGGCCTGTCCACCCACTTGGTTCACTCATTCATTCCTTAACCCACCATTTGTGATATGACAATTAATTCTATTGTAGTCAACTGTCACACCATAGATAATGGCTTCAGAACTTTTAAAAGAAAGGACACGTTGATTTCTCTATTGATAGAGTGAGTAGCTTGCTTCACAGCCCCACTTTCTGAGAGCAAAGTTTAATCATCAACAGAGCAACTTCTTAGTGGGTTCTGGGCAGTCCCTCTTCACACCCTCCCACCTCCTCCTCCCGCCCACCCCCAGCCCCTTTCAGCAAGTGGCTGGGAACCTACTGTAAACCAAAGTAACAGACTTAACTGCATTCAGAGGTTGGAGAATCTGAGTCATAAACTGTTCCTCTGCTTTCAAGAAGGGTTTACTTTTTTTATTCCTTCCTCTCTTCTATTTTGTCTTCACCTTCTGACCCCCATTGTTTTGCTCTTCTCTCTATATTTTTTCTTTTCTTCCTTCCTCCTTTACCCTTCTCCTGTACCAACTTATGTCTACAGCCAGGGTCCCTTGGGCATGGTTGATTGTCACCAGTAGGCCTACAGACTGGCCCTGAGCCACTCAGTTCTCTCCCAGTTCAGAGCAATGGAGGCCTGTGACAATTAAAGAGGTAAATCCTGACCTCCATGGGGGTGCCAGGAGGGAGCTGTATTCTGGGCAATGTGACCACAACAGGATGCAGTAGATTTCCATTTCAGTGGTTTGTAAGCCAGTTCCAAAGGTGAATATCCCAAAGCGTTTGGGGCATTGGTAATAAAGGAGAGAGACTCTCAAGTCGACTACTTTGAAATGGACAACACAAATTCAGATGTGTGTCAGAACAAAATAATGTTTGGAGGATCCCTGTCATTTCCTTTTCCTGCATGTGCCACAGAGAATTCTGACTTGATTGGTTTGGCTTCCTGACCCTCCCCTGAGGTGGGTCCTGGACCTTGCTGATAAAGAACAGAAAGAGAAGGGGAGAGCAGAGAAGAGAGGAGTTTTATAAAATGAAGTCCTAACCCCTGAAGGTCATAGTATTAGCAGGTGGGGCCTTTGAGAGGTGCTTAAGTCATGAAGGAACCTTCAGGAATGAGATTAGGGCCTTATAAAAGAGCTTATGGATATTTTGAGGTAGGTATGGAATTTTCCCTTTTTCGGTAACTGTGCCTGGTTGTAAGTAGCCCATTGGTTAGTTAGGGCCTATGGATAGTGCCTTATAAAAGAGACCCGAAGAGATCCCTAACCCATTCCCCCATGTGAGCACACAGAGAGAAGGCACCAGCTATGAACCCAGAAGAGCACCTCTACCTGAGCAAAACTGATCTTGGATATCCAAGCCTCCTGCACTGTGTGAAATAAATTCCTGTTGTTTATAAGCCACGCACTCTGTGGTATTTTCTTATAGCAGCCTGAACAAAGACAGAAGTCTTCAAATCCACATCCCCGGCCCCCAACACACACCATGTTTCAGTGACTAGGAGGAAAATAGGACTCAGCATACAATCTTACTCAAGGCTTAGATTTATTACAGTAAAAGGATACAAAGCAAAATCAGTAAAGAGAAAAGACACATGGGGTAAATGTGGAGAAAACCAGGTGCAAGCTTCCAAAAGTCCTAAGTCACACAGGATGTGCTTAATCCCCCCAGCACTGAATTGTGAGGACGCATGTGAAGTGTGAGGGAAGCTCATTAGAGACTGGGTCTCAGGGTCTTTATCTGGGGCTGGTCATGTAGGCACTCTCTGCCTGGCATGTACCGGAATTTCAGACTCCCAAAAGAAAAGCAGAGGTTCAGCATAAACCGCATTATTTTCTGAACAGTTTAGGCTCAATGAACTATGCTTCTCATTTAGGGAACAGTGGGAACCCTCCCAAATACCAGACAAGTTCCCAGACACCAGGCAAGAGCCAACATTGCAGTCAGGCCTTTCTGATGACGGCAGTCTCAGGCTTCCTAGAACTCCTCTATGCAGTAGGTATGTTTTTATGCCCTCCCCCTGTATCAGTGAAGAAAAGGAAGCTTAGAAAAACATAACAATAAAAAAATAAAATAAATGAATTAATTAATTAATTTTTTAAAAAAAGAAAAGCCAACTACTTAACTTGTAAGTGATGGAATTGAAATACAAACTCAGATCTCTGACTCCCAAGCCTGTGTATTACTCTGGAATCACAGTATGCTGGAATTGTATGAAAGAAATTTGAAAGGGACCACAGTTCCAGCAGAACAGGGGGTACTGAAAAAGTTCAGGACATGCCACCCCAAAATATGCTGCTTTGGCATATCAATTATTTTGAATTAAAGGCACTTGAAAATAGCAGGTACAAGAAGGGCACTCTGACCTTTTTTTTTTTTCCCTTGAAAGCTTGAGATTTAATTCCCACAAGAAAGGTGCCCTCTTTGTGCCAGGAGGAAGAAACATTCTTAATCACCAGAGAAGGGTGTCTAGGCTGTTAAAATAACTTAGCTTCCTTTAGTCTCCATATATTTTAGTTACTTTTCCACATTTGCTACTCTTTGTTCAATCTAGTATGTAAGCACTTAGGCCTCCTCACTTCTTTGGGTATACATTTTTTCCATGAGGACTTTCATGTACATGTAAATAAAATTTGTATGCTTTTCTCCTGTTAAATCTCTCTCTCTCTCTCTTTTTAAAGATTTTATTTATTTGAGAGAGAGAGAGAGTGCAAGCATGGGTGTGGGGAGGGGCAGAGGGAGAGGGAGAAGCAGGCTCCCCACTGAGCAGGGCTGGATCCCAGGACCCTGAGATCATGAACTGAGCATAAGGCAGACGCTTAACCAATTGAGCCACCCAGGTGCCCCTCTTGTTAAATCTATGTTATGTCAGTCCCCGCCAGAAACCTTAAAAGGTAGAGGAAAGAGCCCAGATGTCCATTGACAGATGAATGGATAAAGAAGATGTGAGATAGATAGATATATATAGATATATATATACACATACATACACACACACACACACACACACACACACAATGGAATACTACTCAACCATCAAAAAAAATGAATTCTTGTCATTTGCAATGACATGGATGGAACTAGAGGGTATTATGCTAAGTGTAATAAGTCAATCAGAGAAAGGCAATTATGTGATCTCACTCATATTTGGAACATAAGAAACAAAACATAGGATCATAGAGGAAGAGAGGAAAAAATAAAATAAGATGAAATCAGAGAGGAAGACAAACCATAAGAGACTCCTAATCATAGGAAACAAACTGAGGGTTGCTGAAGGGGAGAGGGTGGGGGATGGGGTAACTGGAAGGCACATGATATAATGAGCACTGGGTATTATATAAGACAGATGGGTATTATATAAGCAGTGGGTATTATATAAGACTGATGAATCAATGACTTCTACCTCTGAAACCAATATTATGTTAATTGAATTTAAATTTTAAAAAAAGTTTCCCTCTGACCTAGTAACTCCACTTCTAGAGATGTATCCTAAGGAAATAAATTGATTTTTATGTAAAGAAAAAAAAAAAGAAAAAGGAAGTTAAACAGGGGTGCCTGGGTGATGTAGTTGGTTAGGCATCCAACTGTTGGTTTTGGCTAGGGTTGTGATCTTGGGGTCATGAGATTGAGCTCCACGTCAAGCCCAGCATTGGGCTCTGGCTTAGTGTGGAGTCTGCTTGATTCTCCCTCTCCCTCTCCCTCTTCCTCTGCCCCCCCTCCCAGCTTGCTCCTGCTATCTCTCTCTCTCTCTCTCTCTCTCAAATAAATAAATAGATCTTAAAAAAAAAAAAGGTAGAGGAAAAATTTTACCTCCCCTAAGGTACATTCAAGAAAGAAGTGTTTTTTTCTTTTCAAAAAAATTGCTTTTATGGACCCTTTTAAAAAATTGAGTGTAGTTGACAGAATGTTACATTAGCATAAGGTGTACAACTTAGTGATTTGACAAGTTTATATGTTATGCTATGTCCATCACAAGTGTAGGTACCATCTGTCCCATTACATCCCTATTATAATATCATTGACTGTATTCTTCATGCTGTGCCTTTTATTCCCATGACTTACTCTTTTATGGACCTCCTTTTTGTGGGGGAGTGGGAGGAGCAGAGGGAAATGGAGAGAGAGAACCTTAAGCAGGCTCCACACCCAGTGAGGAGCCCCACCAGGGCTTGGTCTCACAACCCTGAGATCATGACCTAAGCCAAAATCAGGAGTCAGATGCTTAACCGACTGAGCCACCCAGGTGCCCCTATGGGCCTCTTTTTTTTTTTTTTTTTTTAAGATTTTATTTATTTATTTGACAGAGAGAGTGGGAGAGCACAAGCAGGGGAAACAGTAGAGGGAGAGGGAGAGGCAGGCTCCCCGCCAAGCAGGGTGCCCAATGCAGGGCTCAATCCCAGGACCCTGGGATCATGACCTGAGCTGAAGGCAGAGGCTTAACCATCTGAGCCACCCAGGTGCCCCTATGGGTCTCTTTTTAACTAGGCTTAGGCACTGGGGAAATGCAAGTTATATTTAATGAATGCAGGAAACCTTGTCATGAATGAGGAATGAATAAAGAAACCAGTGTGACATGGGTGTGAATCCTTAGAAAATATCTTAAAATTACAAAGAGGTCATGGAGCTTTGATTTGTCCCAGCTCCTAGAGGCAATAGTGAGGTTCACACAGGAAAACCAAACCTATTCTAGGTATACCAAGCAGAAAGACATCAACACAGGGAATTCGTAGTTGGACACCGATTGTGACCGTCTCATCTCTCATGCCCTGGGGCTCCATTGACATACCCTCAAGGTAACCTCACTGCCCATTCTTGGGAGACAAGTCTCCTCATTTCCTAACTCACTCTCTCTAGCTTGGTTTTAGTGTCAATCAGGGACACTTCCTCTAAGAAAATTGTCACTTCTACTCGACTCTTCTCCCAAAGTGTGCTAACTTGACTGTGGCTCACCCCTCCCCCCACCCCGACTTATAAATTCCAGTCAGAATGGTACATATTGAGAGAAAAAGGGAAAGAATTCTAGCAGAAATATGAGCTGCACCCCCCTCTCCCCAGTTCTGTCTAAATGTTAACCTGGAATCTGGTGGAGAGAATGAAACAAAGGACAAGATGAGACGCACCAGAGTGCAGCAACACCTCCTTGTTCTCAAGTCATGATGAAAAAATAAAGCTGTCTGACAAAAGAGACTTTTGCAGGCTTGAAAGGACCTCATTGAATTCACTCCACGTTGCTATCTAACAGCTTCACAAGATGCTGCTTTTCTTGTCAGAGTCAACCACGGAGGTTGCAGGAACCCATTTTCGTGGTCCTGAGCTTCCCCTCCTACGACTCCTCCTTGTCACCTTTTGTTCACTTTGCAGCTTTTAGGCCATAGTAGCTTGAATCCCCCCATATTTTCTACATGTAGATTATCGGATGGAGTCAGAGTTGTCTGTGGAATTAATATATATCATAAAATGTAAAAAGCTATGTCAAAATTAAATATGTAGGTAATCGCTGTCTCCCGAGGCCACATTCAAGAGTGGGTGGGTGACACCCCCAAGCTGCTTCCTTTTTCCCCAAGGTGGCTAATGTTTTTTTATGGGTGGTGGTGCAGTAAGTTGAATTGTGTCCCCCCAAAAGTTATGTCCAAACCTAACCCCCAGTACCTGTGAATGTGTCTTTATCTGGAAAAAGGGTCTCTGCAGATGTAATTAATGAAGTTATAAACCTCAAGATTGGATCATTGTGGATTTAGAATGGGCCCCAAATTCAATGGTGTGTCCCTATAAGAGAAATGCAGAAGATGGAAGACAATGTGAAGACAGAGGCAGAAATTGAAACTATGAGTCTACAAGCAAAGGAATGGCAAGGACGCTGTCCACCACCATGGAAATCAATTCTCCTTCAGAACTTCCAGAGCAATCAGTCTTCCAGACACCTTGGCTTTGGATGTGTGGCCTCCTGAACTCCGAGAGAATAAAGTTCTGTTGTTGAAGCCACCCAGATTATAATAACTTGTTATGGCAGCCCTAAGAAACTAATACACTTTGGTATTTCTCATTGCTAGAATTTACTTTCTATACCCAGTCCTACTGCTACAGTTTCATCATAACAGGGGTTAGCATTTTTTTTAACATAAAGGGCAAAATACTAAATATTTTAGGCTTACGTGTCACATAGTCTCTGTCAAAACTACTCCACTCTGCTCTCACTGTGCAAAAGTAGCCACAGACAATATATAAATAAATGGACATGACAGTGTTCCAATAAAACTTTATTCACAAGAGCAGGTGGTGGGCCAGGTTTGGCCTATGGGTCATAGTTTGCTGAGCCCGACGTTAGGATGTTCACCTGTGATGCTGGTGCCCCATTTCTTGGCGTCTTCCTAGAGTCTTCTTTATACCATTTCTCACTGAAGCACTAGGAGGTCTTCATGCAAGAAGGCTTGACATGGCTTGTTTGGGTTTTTCAAATTCTCTGATAGGGATTTGCCTTTAGTTCTCACTCTCAACCGCTGGTTCTTTTAAAATAATCACCTGGCCCAATTTATCTCCTGTTCCTCAGATTTAAAATATTTCCATCATGAAATACATTTTCCTTTTCTCCTTACATCCTACAGCCCCATTTCCATTGTGCGTTTGACATACTAATGATGAAGGCGTTGTGGCTGTCATTTGACAGTGTTGAGTCGTCAGCGGCTGGAGACTGTGCTTCAAAGTGTGTGGGTGGCTTCAAACACTTGGGGGCAAGCAGCTCGACAGCTCTGCACTGCTGAGTGGAGGAAATAACAAGAAAAGAACAAGAGGCTGTTTATTGTAAGTAACTTTTATTTTAAGATCAAGCCCAATACGAGGGGAGTTGGGAGGGGAGGAGAAGGAGACAGAGAGACTTCCAAAACAATAAATGATTATTTGGAGGCGGGGAATATAAGCTGAGGGGAAAGGAGGCAAAACAAACATAATGGGATTTTATACCAGAAAATCAAAATCAGTCTGTATAGAACAGTGGAGCTTTAAAGTACAAGTGTCCAGGTGAGAGAGGAAGGTTTACTTGGATTCAGAAAGAAATATTTGGGGTTGAAAAGGAAAAGGAAGTCAGAAACCTTCCTCAAAAATCTGAGACAAATAGTCAGGCTCTGATCCAGACAGTTCGTCCTCTCTTCTTTTGTCCAGATTAGCCCTTAGTTAGTTTTCTACGGTTGCTGTAATGAATTACCACAAACTTGCTTATTTAAAACAACAGAAACTTATGCTCTCCCAGTTCTGGGGGCAGAATTCTGAAACAAATATCACAGGCATCACCAGGGCTGTGCTCCCTCTGCAGGCTCTAGGGGAGAAGATGTTCCTTGCCTCTGTGAGCTCTGGTCACTGGGGTCTTCCTTGACTTGTGGTCCCATCACTGCAGCCTCGGCCTCCGTGGTCACATGGCCTCCCCCTTTTCTCTCTGTCAAATCTCCCTCTGCCTCCCCCCATAAGGGGACAGGTGATGGCCTTTATGACCCACCCAGATAACCCAGGATAACTCCCCATCTCAAAACCTTTCATTTAATCACATTTGCAAAGATCCTTTTTTTGGCCATAGAAGGTAACGTTCATAGGTTCCAGGGACTAGGATGTGGATATCTTTTCGGGCGGCATTTTCAGCCAGCTACAACCCCCAACCTTTATACCCACAACAGTGAAAAGCAGTGTAGCTCACAGGTTCCATTTCCTCCAAGAGCAGTTTAGCAAGAATTTTGAACAGGATAAGGGAATGGGAGCAGAAGGTTGGCTCAGTTTGTCAAATATTTCTTTCAACCACGATACATTTCAGCCCCTCTTCATCGACTGACTCCCCACATATCCACATGGCTGCCTTCTCTTTAATTAGGCTCTGCAGTAGGGAGTGATTATGGAAAGGACTTAAAAAATATAAAGGGTGGGTGACAATTTAAATAAGCAGAAACCCAGGAAAATTTTCTACAATGAACATTTTTCTAAGAAAAAAAAAATATTTCTAAATATGGACACAGGAGAACATGGACTCTAGGGATGGGGCCCATTGTACTGATACATACCCACCCACTTCCTCTTAATTTCAACATGCCTATAAAATCATACAAAACCAGGAAGCATTTTAAACTGCTTTCCACCTGAATATCCTGCCACATGCATCTCAAACTTATTACGTGTAAAACAGGACACAATACCTCCCACCACCAGCATGTTCTTCCTTATTCATTGTTACAGCCTGAAAGCAGCTGTATTAATTTGAGATCCATGAGCTTCAGAATTGGAAACCCCATGAACTGTATGCAGACATTTTTGTATATGTGCATTGGTGCCTTTTCCAGGGGAGAAATCAATAGCCTTCATCAGATTCTCCACAGAATCTTTGACTTCAAAAGGGAAAGAAAAGTCAGTCCTGGCAGGGCACTCAGTCAGATCTACAGAAACATTGCTGCATAACCTCATGAATTTGCAATAGAGAATGCCCACTGCTTTGTTTTTGCATGCATTTGCCAAATTTGCATGCATTGTCATCATAAATTTGCATGATAGCTGGCTGGGAGTCACAGTAAAACAAATTTTGCACCATTCCCTTCCCCCTAGGTAGGGCTACAAGTCCAAGATCAAGATCTTCTCTCTGAAGAAATGGATTTTGCTCTTAAGAACAAGGAAGCAAGGGACTATGATGAATACTTTTTCTGTGTCTAAGAATTATTTTGACATGCCAACACATACCAAATAGACTTTCACATTCTTGGAATGCTTGCCTCCACTTCCTCCAACTTCACCTAATTCATCCTCAGGTCTCAGCTTAAATATTTCTTTCCCTAGTCAACACCCCTGGGAAAAGATCAAAGACTCAAGTTTTGAAATACGGGTCTTGTTGCTTACTGAATATCTATATGAAGGGAAGGAAATTGACCACGAGCTAGAAACTGGAGACTGTCCCTCTGGTCTTAACTCTTGAAGCAACCCAAGATTTCCCTCCAACCCCATCCTTTTCTGGAATCACTTTGGTATCCACAGGAAAGGTAGGGCTGGTGCTCAGCAGCAAACAGACTTCAATAGGCCATTGTATCAGAAAAGAGAGTCATATGGACATTTTGAAAACAAGAAGAGTCACAATACTCCTTTAGAAAACTAATAAGACCAAAAAGACTATGTCATTGAAAATAGTCATGATGAAGTTTCAAGGGAATAAAACATTAAGACTTATTTTCACTAAATTTTTAATATTTAGAAAATTTTAAGGTCTACTGATTCTAGAGGGACCAGTTTCCCCTTCATAATCTGTTCTTATATCAGCCCATATATTTTGTTTGTGGCATTAGCACGATTACATCTGTATAATTTTATGTTTAATGACTTTCTTTTGCACTTGTCCATAGCTCTGCAAGAGCAGAAGCTGTCCATCTTGTTAGTGCTTAACAGTGCCGATTTCGGTCGATACCAAAAAATATTTGATACACAAATAGATGGATTAATGAATTAATATAGTATTGTGATTGTTTCTCTTCCCCAGAGAGAACTGTCCTTTGACCAGAGCAGTTACTTGTCCATTGGATAGGATTCTCGAAGTGGGGTGGTTCTGCATGCCTCTCCTTAGAGCGGGGTTTCTCACCCTCAGCACCGTTGCCGCTCTCGGCAGGATGGTTCTTTGTTGGGGGGGGGGCTCTCCTGTGCTGTATGCTGTTTAACAGCAACCCTGGCCTCTACCTGCTAGATGCCACAAGCACCACCTTCCTTAAGTTGTGACAACCAAAAGTATCTCCAGACTTTGCCAAATTGAAAAACAATGCTCCAAGAAAGAAGAGAATCACAGGAGGTGTTTCTGAATCTGGGACAAGAGTCGGGGGGTAGGATGAAGAAGAGGAAAACGAAGCTGTGGTTGAAGGCCGGAAAAGCTATGCATCTGAGGCTCTCCCTGCAGAGGCTTTTTTTTTTTTTCATTTACTATAATAAATCTGTATGCCAAAAAATCCTTGGTTTTTATACTTTGATGTTATTATTTCTTAATTGCTTGCTGAAAACATCTCTTGAACAATTCCAACTTTATTTCTGTTGAACTAAGAAGAGGAAAATTTTGTGTGTGTGATTCAGCAGGACAGTTCCCTGAGGCTGAGACAGATGGGAACTGAGAAAAGATTACAGAATTGGGGCAGCTGGGATGCAGCTCCCGACACACCTGGGCGTGCTCGGTGATGGCTTCAGACAGCCTCCTTCAGACAAGCAGCAAACCACACGGAAAGGTGCCTGGAACGACCAGGAGTCAAGTTCTTTAGAGGGTAGGTGCTAGAAATTTGCTTAGTCATCTGAGTGTCCTGTTTTCTCAGTTCTGGATCTTTCTAAATAAAGCATGAGAGAAAGGGGGAGTTTAGAAGGGATAATGGTTTCTGATGAAATGGGAAGAAATACTTTTGCTTTAAAAATTAATGCAGCTATTCCTGTATCCTGGGGCACTGCAGAATTCATTGCTCATTGTTAAGGAATGTACAAAGAATGAAGTTGCAAACGGACACGAACTAAAACTGAAATGTACAAAGACCGCATACTTTGTATTTTCTGTAATAGACCTAATCCTCGTGAGTCCCATCCCACTGGGTAGCAGCCAGTCTGGGGGCGGGGTGGGGAGAACACGTGAACTTCTCTAATGAATGGTGCGCTTGCTTTAAAATATTGTGTTGACAAAACATTCTATTGATTGAAAGTTAAACTTCCCGTGGGAGCTGGATTTCTCCTTTCCCTTCCCTTCCTCAAGGAGGCATCCGGGTGAAGAGGAAGATTGCATCTCGCTGGCACTAGGGAGATGGGGCCAAGGCTGGCCTGGTGCCTGTCCTTCTGCTGTCTCTACAGCAGTCCACCTGGTCCTGTCCTCAGGTAGGTGCCAGCTGGTGCCCACTAAGGCGGGCTGGGTCTGCTCTCCTTCAGAGTATCCTGCAAGTGGTAGCTGCTAAAGTCCATGACTGAGGAACTCATCTCGGTCTGTTCTGAGTTTGGTTAGGGTCACCCTGGGGACTCGGCCCTAGCTCCCCCCGACTTACTGGTTGCTGTGCATCCACTGGAAGTCCAGCTACTAATCCCAGATGTTCCCCATCCCACCTTGAGTTTCCAGCAACAGAGCTTCTTGGCCTTATCCTACATGGTGATAACTTGTGGCCAGTTTCTCAGCCTGAATCTCGTCTATTTTCAGCAGCCCCAAAGGGTATTTGAGAACTTCTAGATTCCTCACATGCCATTCAGACCCTAAGGAGTCAGGAGCTCTACCTCAGATGTCTCTTTGCACATCTCCCTCTCTTTTTTGATATCAACCTGTGCATGGCACTGCTAAGCAATAACAAGACAGCTTGTGCAGAGCTTACAGACAAGTGCAAAAGAAAGTCACGAAACATAAAACTTAATTGTAATGGTGATAATGCCATAAACAAGGAAAAAACAAAAGCCCCTATGCTGTCTGCCCTCCTCTTACTGATTTGATTACCTCCCTCCTTCCGGACATCAACCTTGGAGAAGATAGGAATGACACAAGGCTCTCCCAGCCTTACTACCTGTTCTACCTCCTGTGTCTCCCTTCTTCTTCCCATAATCCCTCAGGGCAAGTAGTGGGCTGTCCACACCTTCACTTCCCAATCCCCCTATACCTTTGTAGCAGGGACTAGTCTTACTCTGAGTTCTCTTTCTCTCTGGAATAATGCTTCCATTTTAGCCCAGCAGACTCTGTTCTTGATATGTTAATGATGGCTCAAGAAATTTAGAAAATCATCTCATCTCTTGAAAAACAGTCTTTTAAGACAATTATTTAGTCTCCCAACTGCTCTGGAAGTCCAAAGCTGGGTACCGATTTCCCCTCCTGTTTGCATTCCTACTGCTACAGCCCTAATCCTCCCCAAAGCCAGCAGTCAGCTCTGGCAGAACAGAGAACTGGCCACGCATAAAAATTATAAAAGATAAAAGTGTAAGTCATTAATAAGAAAAAGCACAAGATAAATCCTTGTTATTTCCATTTCACACATTGATGGGGTGTTTTAGGTGTGGGAGACAAGGCCCAGGGCCAGTCCTATGGAGTGGAGAGGCTGAGATAAGGCTCAGCATGATAAAGTCAAAGTGCTTCTCACGGGGCTACGGAGGTTTTTCTAATGCAAAATGACGTCTAGGCTTATCTGGATAGATATAAAAAGTAGAACTTGTGTAAGAGAGGAAATGGGAAAAGGAAACCTAGAGAGTTAGGGCAATCCTCAAAAACTTGGCAGGAAAGCAGGCCTGAGGGAGAAGGATGGCTACCAGTAGGACACTCCCTGTGGGGCTGCAGACAGTAGAAATAGGGGTGTCTGAGGTCTGATTTCCTCTCCATCTGCTCCCATTGTCACGCTTGTCATAGCACTCCCTTGGAGAATTTAAGTGCAGCTATGGTCCTATTGAGGGAAGAAATAACCAGAAAGAAATGGAGATTTGGTAATAAAATGACCAGAAGTAACTGAGAAGAATCTGGGAGCAGGAATTTGGGGTGAGAGCTGACAGGCTACAACTAGGACAGGTATCTTCCCTAGCTCCTTCCCAAATCTGAGCACTTCCAGCTCTATGTGTTTTCTTTTTTCTTTTCTTTTCTTTCTTTTTTTTTAAAGATTTTATTTATTTGAGAGAGGGAGAGAGAGCACGAGCAGGGGGAGAGGGAGAACCAGGCTTTCACCAAGCCAGGAGCCCACCTCAGGACTTGATCCCAGGACCCTGGGATGATGATCTGACTGAAGGCAGATGCTTAACCAACTGAGCCACCCAGGTGCCCCAGGGATCAAGTTTACTAATGGTAAATGCTAATGTGGTAGATTAAAAATGGCCACCAATTCTTGGTTACTTCCCACATAGAGAAGTGGTATTTATTTCCCACCATCTTGCATTTGGTTTGGCCTTGTCATTGCTTGAACCAAGAGAATGTGGTGATAGCTATGCTGTGCTGATCCTGAACCTAAGTCATTAAAAACCTGGCAGTTTATGATTTTCAAAACTCTGTGCCACTACATAGCTATTGTAGAGAAGGAAAATCCTCCTAGGAACCTTACCCCAGTTGGAAGCACCTTGTCTGACAAAAGTTAGATTAACACAAGAAAAGCAAACAGAATGTAACACACACACACACACACACAATCATTCAGCAATGAGTCACTCAAAGAGGTGATTAGAACTTTGGCTTATATAGTATCTTAGCAGAGGAACAATAAAATTTTAGAGAAATGACGAGACAAAGGAAAGAGACTTTGTTTGTAGGGCAGCAGACTGGGGAAGGTAAATTATATGGGAAAAATGATAGCTCTATCTAGCTCTAGCAAGATTTGCTATATAGATTCCTCTGGTGTAGTCTATGGACTGATAAGGGTCTAGACTTGTCTCTGGTGATTAACTTCTGTCCTTCCTGGTAGAGAGGGGAGGGGGGATACCTTTAGAAATTTATGTCCTGTTTTTAGACAAATGGGAAAAAAGAGAGTTTTTCTTGTATCTACTCTTCTCAATTGCCTTTAGCTCCAAATAATCCTTATGCTGAAGTGGCATATTTTGGGGTGGCATATTCACCTACTCTTCACTAGGTCTAGAAAGATCTCATAGAGAACCCACATGAAAAGATCAGATGGAGACTGACAAGCTCTGGGATGACCTGGAAAAGGAGAGAGACCCAGCCAAGCTCATCCTTCCAGCCATCCTTTCCAAGATGCCAGACATGTGAGTGAGCCATTGGATACTGCAGCCCTGGCCATGACCTGATTGTACCGACATGAGAAACCTCCAGAAAAGACCAACAGAAGAACATCTTAGCTGATACCAGTCAATTCACAGAAGCATGAGATAGTGGTTGCTTTAAGTCACTAAGTTTTGGGGTGATTTGTTATGCAGCAATTGATAAGTGGAACAGTGGGGTAGGGCCAAGGTGGCAGCAGTGAGAGAGACTGTGGTGTATTGTGCATCAGCTCTTACATGCCTCCATCCAGAAGTGACAGGTGAAATTTCCATTCCTATTTTATTAGCTAAAGCAAGTCATACAACCATGCTTAACTTCAGGGAAGTTATGTCCAGGAAAGAAAATTCATGAGTGATATCTACCACCCCACCTCTAGCAGCAAGGGAGGCTGGGGAAGCTGAGCAGGTTTGTAATGATTTGTTTTACCTGATCATGATTCATTACCTAGGTCTGGGCACACTGCAGCCCTGAACACAATCAGGATACTGTTGTCCGGGGTGAAGGCAGGAATACATACAGCATTTGTTCCAAGAGGGGAGTAGGTAAGTAACAGAGAGATTGCAAAGGCTGCCACCGGCTCTTGCACCCTGCCCTGACCCTGGCCCCACTTACTATGCTTGAGCTCTCACCATCCTCACACTTTCAATCCATATATTTGGAATTTGAGTTTGGAACAAACCTGGATGGGGAAGAGAAAGGGAGAGAGAGAAGGGAAAAGGGAAGAAAAGGAGGGATGGAGAAAAAAGGCAGCAGTTATGTACGTGGGTGTGAAATGAAAGACAGGCCTTGAGTGCTCCTGACTCTGACTTCAGAACTTTTTCCACCATTTAGGGGGAGAAAATAATTAATGTTTACACAAAAATGTTAAACAGAAAGACAAAGGGAAAGGGAACATTTCAAAGAAGTGTGAAATGTGTAGCAGTCTGGGTAGTCTGGTTGAAAAAGGAAAAACAAAATTCTTCTCAGGTTGTGCTTTGGAAAAGTCTTAGAGGAATGGAATGGAACATTCTGATCTAAGGCTTATGCCTTGAGTGTTGTTCTCTCTATCCACGCTCTAAAGTAGATAATCTTTGTTTCTTTCTCCCCTTTCTTTTAAGTTCCCAATTCAGCTCACAGGTTCTTCCTTGTTGGTCAAAATTAAATCCAAAATAGCAACTCTTTTTTTATTTCCATATTAAGTGAAAGATAAAATCCTAGGAAAATGTTTAACCATCTTCAAAAGACTTTTCATATATTGTCCTCAAGTGAACTTTATTTCATCCTTATTTTACTTATTAGAGAATCGGGGCTAAGAGAGGTTAATTTATCCAAATTCACCTAACACATATGAAACTAGATCTAGTCACCTTCATAATCCCTTAAGTTAACCACCAAAATACTCAGACTTTCAAAAAGTTATTTGGTGCATTGTTCTTAATTGAACCTGGGATCTAGAAATTGTCTAGATAGCTTGGCCAGCATTTGTTGTCTCATTCAGGACTACTACTTCTAGTTCCTCCTTCTGATGGAACTGACTTTAGTATCTTCCCACATCTATATCATTTTTGCTTTCTCTCTACTTTTATTCTCATCCAAATGTTCCCCCATCGTATTCCCAACTAGCAGTTATGGGTTTCCACATGTGTGGATATCTCAAGTCATGCCCATTCGTGGCCAAGTCTGTTTATGCTGATTCTACTCACTCAGTTTTATGATGCCTATTAGGTATATTTCCTGCCTTATATTGAACCCTCAAGTTCACCTAGTTTTTGCCCCTGCTTTGCTGTCTCTCCCACTCCAGCCCTTTCAAATAAATCACACTACCCACAAAGCCTGCCCTGGGCTTCAGTAAAACTTTGATGGAATTCATCATCACTTTGCCCTGATTTTCAGATCCATGGCTCTTACATTTCTTGGTTCTCTTGGGCCCTGAACCTAGCTCCTGTTTTCTGCCTAGTCCTGTTGGTTAGTGGCATGAAGTTGCTCCTCCAATTTTGTCTATGTCCATACTAATGAATGCCTTATTGAAGCATCTGAAAATAATGAGAACTGCCATTAGTTATGGGTCTACCATGTGTCTACCTCTGAGCTAAACATTTTATGTATTATTGCATTTACTCCTGTAGGGGAGGAAAAATAATTTTCCCTCTACTCTTCTAAGTTCTCTGCTGGGAACTCTGTAACAAATAATAGATTAACAAAAGAGATACAAACAGAAATTTATTAACATGTATACCTCATATATGAATGGGAGACACTCAGTAACTCTCAGAGGTAGTTTAGAGTTCGGGCTTAAATATTATTTTCAGCTAAAGACAAAAGAGAGAAGGGTATGGGGTAAATCAGTTATGGGGAGATGAGCAGGAAAGGTAAACAAGAATAAGTTTTGCTATGCATTCTTAAGTGCCTTCTCCATTGATGGGTTGAGTTCCTTGTGATTTAGTCATTCTTCTCCCCCTGGGGCAGAGAGGCAGCCGCCCTTACAAATGGAGATTTCCTTATAAATGTAAAGTTCCCTTACAAATGGGTAACTTCTAGTCTGTTTTCAGAGCTTCTCCTTTGTCTGCTGTTTCTCAAAATAATTCTTATGCCAAAAAAGTATATTTTGGGGTAGCACATCTTACTACCCTTCACTCCACATGACAAACCAGCCAGGTACTTTTATTCCCTTCATTTTCCAGGAAGAAGAAACAGAAGCTGCATGAGTACTGGGAAACATCCTTCATATTTTTAATTAAAGCTCTTATCTGGACACCTGGCACTGTGCTGGGTTCTCTACATTTACTACCTCGTCTGATCTTCCCAACAGACCTGCAAGCTGTCCAGGCATTCTCAGCTCTACTTTTTTTTGGTGGTGGTGGGGGGTGAACACTGAGGCTCAAGGAGGGTGACTTCTGAAGCAGGCCAATGTTTAAACTCCAGTCTCCTCTCTAGCCACACTGGCCTGCTTGCCAGACCCACTTCAGGAACTCTGTCCTAATTGTTACTTTGCTTCAGTGCTCTTCCCCCATATCCACACTCCTCCCTTCCTCACCTCCTCCACATATTTGTTCAAATGTCACCTCTCAGTGAGGATTTCCCTCCCCCTCGTATTAGAGCCCCACCCTCACTCATGGCTGTCCCTCACCTCTTCTCCACTTTATTTTTCTCCATAGCATTTACCACTCTCTGACACCACACATTTTAGTTACTAGAATGCAAGTTCCAAGACAGAATTTTTGTCAATTTTGGTCACTAGTATGTGTACATTTTTTGAGAAATATTTGTTGAAAGAATGGACGAATAAATATCTAATTACAAAGCCTATACCCTTTTCACCACGATATTCTCAGATCCTTTGTGTCAATCGTATCTTCTTTTTGCCTCTAGGCTACTTAATAATGCTAAGGAATTTTTTTAAAATAAATGCCTACATTCAGTATTGTCAAGGAAAAGAAGAAACAAGTCCAACCTATCCTGGGTCTGGAAACTGGGCTAGCAGCAGTTTTTGGCTTTATCAAAGAACATTTATTGTGTGCCTTCTTGTCTATGATGCTCTGCTAGGTACTATGCAGAAAATATTAAACCAGAATGCTTATCTCTGGCTCCATCTCCCCCTCCAGTTGGCTGGTTACTGGGAGAGCCAGCACGGGTGCCGATAAACAAATGGAGTACCCATAGCACGTACAACCCAGACCAGAATGACAGGTGTTGGGAGCCAATGTTTACAGGTCAGTCAATCAGAGAGCAAATCCATGGGAGTTTCATTATTAGACAGGATGGGGTTTCCAGAAATCATCCAAAGAGAGCTTTTCCATCCAAAATCTGTTTGGATTTGGGGGGCTATTGCTGAGAAGCAGATTATCTGCTACACAGTGAGCTTCCTTTACAAGTTCATGGTTTGGTTCCTGGCTGCAAACATTTGACTGAGGAAGCCACAATAACTGTAATGCTGGAAGAACAACTTGTGGCATCCCCTGCTCTTGGGAAGAACCCATTTTTCATGGTGCCATGCAGATCTTGGGCCCAATGCCAACTCTTTTTTAAAACTAATTTACTAATGATGCGTGATGATGCTATAAGCTGCTGGTGATGGGGACGACTGTCATCATTTAGCATTCTTTAAGCATCCTACGGTGAATTGGGGATTTTTAACTGCATCCACTCTGTTTATTACTCTTCTGTTTTATGCATATACTCCAAGTGTGTATAAACAAGACAATATTATAAAAGTATTAAAAATATAAGCACATTGGGCGCCTGGGTGGCTCAGTTGGTTAAGCGACTGCCTTCGGCTCGGGTCATGATCCTGGAGTCCCTGGATCGAGTCCCGCATCGGGCTCCCTGCCCAGCAGGGAGTCTGCTTCTCCCTCTGACCCTCCCCCCTCTCATGCTCTCTCTCTATCTCATTCTCTCTCTGAAATAAATAAAATCTTAAAAAAAAAAAAAGTTTAAAAATGTTAAAAAAATATATATATATATAAGCACATTAAAGTAACATGAAGCCAGCTTGATTGCCAGCAACAAATCCAGCCGCCACCAACATAGTTCTAGAGCCTTTTGGCCGCACACCAGTGCTATGGGGCCAGTTGTATGAAAAGTAAATTATGCCAATTAGCACTTTACATGCATAATTCCAAAATTAGTTGTACTAGATTTTAAGCTCCTTTAGAGCAACAATAATATTTTCCTCATTTCTCACACAGCCCCTGTTTCAATGCTCCATAAATATATCCTCTCCCTCCAATAGACTAGCATGCATTAGGGCTGAATGTTATGTCAAACAGCATATCCAGTATCTACTATGCATTGGGCACAAAATAACATCAATAAATATTTTTTTTTAGAAGTTAAAAAAAAAAAGAAAAAGGGAGTGCCTGGCTGGCTCAGTTGGTGCAGTGTGAGACTCCTGGTTTCAGGGTTGTGTGTTTGAGTCCCACGTTGGGTATAGAGATTACTTAAAAATAAAATATTAAAAAAACCCTCTTACCTAGGCTTGCAAAATGTAAGTCAAAGGTTCCACCCCATTAAAAAAGAGAGAGAGAGAAAAAATAAAAGAAATTGTTAAAAATGAACATTGACTTGGGGTGCCTGGGTAGCTCAGTCGTTAAGCGTCTGCCTTCGGCTCAGGTCATGATCTCAGGGTCCTGGGATCGAGCCCCGCATCAGGCTCCCTGCTCCGCGGGAAGCCTGCTTCTCCCTCTCCCACTCCCCCTCCTTGTGTTCCCTCTATCGCTGTGTCTCTGTCAAATAAATAAATAAAATCTTTAAAAAAAAAAATGAACATTGACTTGAATGAATACTGACCTATGAAAATTAAATTTGATTCAACATTTGGGTAATTGTGATTTGTCAGTAAAATAAGCCATAAACAAAAGATCCTGGATTCAAATATTTTGTAAAAAGATATTAGGATGGGGAAGTGGTAAGGGGAGGAATGTGGTTAAAAGATACTAACCTCTAGTTATAGGATAAATACTAGGGATGTAATGTACAACATGAAGCCCTAGCTAACACTGATGTATGATATATAGGAAAGTTGTTAAGGTAGTAAATCCTAAAAGTTCCCATCACTAGAAGAAACTTTTTTTTTCTTTTTATGCCTTAAACTTATATAGTGATGTATATCAATTATTTCTCAATAAAACTGGGGATAAGAGGTATTGACAGGTCTAAAGATAAAATTTTGAGTCAGCTTTTGGGGAGAGGGTGGTTTGGAGCATCACTGATACATCCTGGGCTTTATTTCCCTATTCTATCCTGACAAATCTTAGAAAAGAATGAGGTTTTGGTTAGAGGGTTATCTCTACGGTCCCTTTCAGGTCCAAGTTCTGGGACTATGACTTGTATAATCCAAAAGGATATAGGTAGGGGCACCTGGGTGGCTCTGACAGTTAAGCATCTGCCTTTGGCTCAGGTCATGATCTCAGGGTCCTGGGATGGAGCCCCATGTCAGGCTCTCTGCTCACCGGGGAAGTCTGCTTCTCCCTCTGCCTCTGCCCCTCCCCCCTGCTCATGCTCTGTGTCTGTCTCTATCTCTCAAATAAATAAATAAAAATCTTAAAAAAAAAAAAGGCTATAGATTATTTGCAGATGCTGGCCCATTAACTGGAAGGGCCAAATAACTTTTTATAAGTGAATAAATCATAAACAAAGCCAGCTCCAAGACAGCCTCCAACAATCCCCCCTCCTGAGATCTCCACCCTTGTGTAGTTCCCTCCCACATCATGCTAGCATTGGTCTGTTTGACCATCAGCATACAGCAGAACTAGTGGTATGTCACTTCCTAGATTAGGTTATAAAAATAAAAGGTGAGGAATTGAAACCTCCTGCCAATAGCCATGTGAACACATCTGCAAGTGGATTCTCCTCAAAGCTTCATTCAAGCTTTCAGAAGACAGCCGTCTCTGCTGACAGATTGACTGCAACCTCATGAACCAGATCCCCTTGGCTGAGCTGCTCCTGGATTCCTGATCCTCAGAAACTAGGTGAGGTCATGCACTGTTGTTGTTTTAAGTTGCTAAATTTTGGGGTAATTTATTATGCAACAATAAGTCACTAGGACATTTTTTCATCCCAAAGTCTTCCCCTCTCCTGGGGCGTATGAGCAATATCTATTTCACCATTCCTGGAAAAAACGCACTTTGTTTGGCAACATATATTTCATAAGAAAAGACACAAGTTAGTACGAGCATTTTCTTAGCTACCTGGTTTTAAAATCAGTTTCACTCAAGCCAGAACTTTAAAAAGGAAGAAAAACGACCTTATCGCATGTAGTAGGGGTCTCCCTGGGATTTCCATCTCTAGTATTTCAAGATTACATGTTACCTTTGCCAAACTTTCCCTTCTTTCGTGGCTGTCCAATAGGCACATTACTCTCCGCCATACTTTCTTACTTGGTCTTCCTATGAATCCACTGATTACTTTGAAAGAAACACAGTCATAGGGCTTGGTTCTCTTTCAATACTTCTTTAATTCATACATTTGCTCTTCAGTTCATGACAAAGTGACCTTTGAAGATCTTTGAAGACTGTTTTTAGGTCTAAGAATTTTAAAAAGTTAAGTGGGGTGCCTGAGAGTGGCTCAGTCAGTTAAGCATCAGAATCTTGATTTTAGCTCAGGTCATGAGCTCAGGATCATGAGATGGAGCTCCACATCAGGCTCTGTGCTGGGTGTGGAACCCACTTAAGATTCTCTCTCCCCCCTCCCTTGCCCCTCCCTGCCCCCTGCTCTCTCTCTCTCTCAATAATTAAGTAAGTAAGTTAAAACGTGGAATTCAACTGCTTTGGCCATTCAGTGTTTCACCTTGGAGGTAATGTATATGAAGGTCTCCGAAAGTTCCTAGCATATATGTACAATAAAATTATTATTTATATAGAAGTACAGATTGACTCCCTATTATATAGATAAGGAAATGCTTATTGTGCTTAATACCTAGAGACCAAAGTGGGGAAGAGCTATCCGCTAACACAGCCTGGACTCTACAGTGGATGTCAAGTTCAAAATAGCTCTCATAATTGTAATCAAGAACACCCCCATAGCATGGTTTCTATGATTTCTCTATCATCTGTCATATAGAGCTGTTAACAAAGCTGGTCTCTCAAATGCTTCCTGATAGGTCATCATATAATGATCTAGCACACAAAATGACTCAAAAACTTCTGCGGACAGGAATGATTATTAACACATCACTGTGCCTTTGGACAAACACACTTCTTAGATTTAAGCTAGCAAATTACTGCCTCACACCTCTAGGAAACCATGTGTACGTTTTACCTGATCTGCAAAGGTATAGGCTGTTATAATACCCTCAAAGTGAATTTGTACAATTATTTGTGGGTCAGAACTAAGGGCAATTAAAGCTTTGGGAAAATAATGCTTCCTTCCTTCCTTCCTTTGATGAATTTACTTTGAAGAACCAAAATTTATTTTCTTTTTCCCCCATCTTTATTGTGGTATAAGGACAAATAAAACTGTACATATTTAAGGTACATAATTTGATGTTTTGACATAATATACATTGTGAAATAATTGTCACAATCAAGCTAATTAACATGAAAAAATGATGTTTCCAAATTAAAAAAATTTGAGTTGCAAATGATTCCCTCATGATTTTACAAAGGAAATGAAGACAAACTGTAAAAAAATTAAATGACAGAATCTTAGAGCAAGAGAAAACAGTTCCTGGGTGTTGTCTAGACAGGCATTCAGAGAGCAGTGATAGTGTTACTTATTTTTATTTTTTTGCCACCTATTGAGAGAAAGAATATCAACTTTCATGTCATAAATAAATCCCTGAAGGTGGTTACATTCCCCCTCCTTTCTCCAGAGAAAAAGGAAATTGAAAATTCCGCATAAAATATACATTATTATACTTGGGCAGGCCTCTAAGAGCAAAAGTTTTCTTATAACCTCATTACAATGAAACGATTAACACCTCTTGCATATTAATCAGTTATGATCTTGAAGTTATATGGTCACTTATACCCCAAACACATGTAACTAATTTGACCCAATACCAGTTACCTTTTTCTACATAGCAACCACCCATAAACTTATCAGCCTAACGCAGCGACCACTTATTAAGCTCACAATTCTCTGGGTTAGCAATTAGACTTGGGCTCAGCTGAGCCATTCTTCTGGTCTTGGCTGGGCTAACCCATGAGAGAATGGTTAGCCGCTGGTTGGCTAAGGGGCTCTGGTTCTGAGGGAGGGCTTGTCGAGGATGCCCTCAGCTGGGACAGGTCATCTCTGTTCCACACAGGCCTGTGAAATTGAGGCAATTTCCTGGCCTCTCCTGTCCTCTCTGCTGGCTCACTCTCATCAACATACAAATATGCTGTTATTTCTCTAACTCACACCCAGAAATCCACTTTCGTCTCCAGCTAACACCCTATCTCTCTGCTCATTCTTATAGCAAAACTCTTGAAAAGGTGTCCATACTCACTGTCTCCAATTCTGTTCTTCCCATTTTTGCTTAAAACCTACTCCAAAAGGTTTCAGCCCACACCTTTCTGCCCAAAAAGCTCTTGTCAAAGTCACCAATAACCTTTACATTGCTCAATCCAACGATCCATTCCCACTCCTCACTGTACGTGACCTGTCAGCATTTGACACATGTCATCACCCATCTCCTCAAAACACTTCCTTCCCTTGGCTTCTAGGCAGCACACCCACCTGGCTGTCCTCCTCCCTCACTAACTTCTCCTTCCAGGTCTCCTTGGCTGGCTCCTTCTCATCTTCCTGATCTCTCAATGTCAGAGTTCCTCCAGGCTCAGTCCTTGGACTTTTCTCTTCTCTTCCCTGATTTTATTCACTTCCTGGTGATCTCATCCAGTCTCCCAGTTTTAAGTATCATCAGTATGTTGATAACTCCAAATTTATATCCCCATCCTCTATCCCAAGTCCAGACATAAATATCCAGCTGCTTACAAGGTATCTCCACTTGGATGTTAGATTTTCCTATTTCTGCTGCAACAAACTGAGTGTTAAAACAACATGAATTTAATGGGGCACCTGGGTGGCTCAATCAGTTGGGTGTCTGCCTTTGGCTCAGGTCGTGATCTCGGAGTCCTGGGATCGAGCCCCACATCAGGCTCCCTGCTCAGCAGGGACTCTGCTTCTTCCTCTCCCTCTGCCCCTCCCCCCAGTCATGCACTCTGTCTCTCTCTCTCAAATAAATAAATAAAATCTAAAAAAAAAAAACAACTATGACTTTATTATCTTACTGTTGTGGAGGTCAGAAGTCCAAAATGGGTCTCACTGGGTAAAGTCAAAGTGTTAGCAGGGCTGCATTCCTTCTCAAGGCTCTAGGGGAGAATCCATTTTCTTAGACTTTCCAGCTTTTAGAGACTGCTGGCCTTTCTTTGCTTGTGGCCCCCTTCCATGTTCAAAGCCAGCAATGGCCAGTCAAGTCTTTCTCACATTGCATCACTCTGACACTGACTTCTTAGTCTCCCTCTCCCACATTTAAAGACTTATGATTATATTACAACCACCTGGATAGTGCAGGATACCCTCCCTATAGTAAGGTCAGCTAATTAGTAAACTTAATTCTATCCACTACTTTAATTCCCCTTTGCCATGTAACCAAACTTATTCACAGGTTCCAGGGATTAGGAACTGGATGGCCCCTCTTGGGGGTCATTACCCTGCCTTCCACAGATGTCTTATAGTCATGTCAAACTTAGCATATCCAGGCTGACCTCCTGATCTTACCAAGCCTGCTCCTCTCTAGGTCTTCCTCAACTTCAGTCCATGCCAACCTCATCTTTCCAGTTGATTAGAGCAGAAAATTTAGAGTCCACTTTTTCCTCTTTTCTCTTTCTAACTCATATCCAATCTGTGAGCAAATCCTGTGGACTCCACCTTCAGAATATACTTGGCGTCTGATGATTCTCACCACCTCCTGTGCAACTACGTGGGTTCATTCCCCTCCATTACTCTCCCGGGTTGTTGTTAATGGTCTCTAGATCTCCCAGAGTATCCTAATAGCCTCCCAACCCATCTCTGTGGGTTTCTACCCTAGCCTACCGGCACCTGTCTCCTGCCTGCCCCCACATTGTCTATTCTCAATATAACATCCAGATGGTATTTTTTAAAAGATTTTTATTTATTTGACAGAGAGAGAGAGCACAAGAGAGGGAGCACAAGCAGGGGGAGCAGCAGGCAGAGGGAGAACTGGCTCCCCGCTGAGCAAGGAGCCCGATGTGGGACTCGATCCCAGGACTCTGGGATCATGACCTGAGCCGAAGGCAGACACTTAACCAACGGAGCCACCCACCTGCCCCATCCAGATGATATGTTTACAACAGAAGTCAGAAGACAGTCAACCCTTCTCAGCTCCGTAAAAACTAATGTGTACAAGTCCCACAGGATCTGGCCATTCCTCCTACTTCTCCAACTTCTGTTCCTCCCTGACATACTTTCTTCATTCCACCCACCGGGGCCTCCCTGCTTTGTCTCTAACAGTCCAGGCACCTCCTCAGGGCTTTTGTACTTGGCACTTCACTATTTGTGACACACTCTTCTCCCAGAGGTTTACTATATGGGTCTCTCTTCATCTCCCTCAATCTTTGCTCGAAGTCACATTCTCAGTGAGGCTTTCCTTATTCATCATCCTTTATTTTTAATTTTTCCCCTTTTTCTTTTATTGAAGTTTAGTTGACACACAATGTTACATTAGTTTCAGGAGTACAAGGCAGTGATGTGACAAATGTACTTGTTATGCTCTGCTCACTACAGGTGTGGCTACTGTTTGTCACCATGCTACACTATCATAATACCATTGCCGTATTCCCTCTGCATACCTTTTATCACCATGACTTATTCATTCCAGAACTGGAAGCCTATACTTACCACTCCCCTTCACCCACTTTGTTTATTCCCCCCAGCCCCTTCCCCTTTGGCAACCATCAGTTTGTCCTCTGTATTTATGAGTCTGTTTCTGCTTTTTGTTTATTCATTTGTTTTTGCAGATTCCACATATAAGGGAAATCCCTATGATTTTCGTTTTCCTCTGTCTGACTTATTTTACTTAGCATAATACCCTGTAGGCCTCTCCACATTGTTGCAAGTGGCAAGAGCTCATCCTTTTTTATGGCCAAATAATACTCCTTTGTATATACATACCACATCTTCTTTACCCATTCATCTATGTTTTTTTTGCAGTAGAGATTCATTTTATTATGTTAGTCACCATACATTACATCATTAGTTTTTGATGTAGTGCTCCATGATTCATTGTTTGCATATAACACCCAGTGCTCCATGCAGTACATACCCTCCTTAATACCCATCACCAGGCTAACCCATCCCCCCACCCCCTCCCCTACCCATTCATCTATTAATGGACACTTGGGCGGCTTCCATATCTGGGCTATTGTAAATAATGCTGCTATAAACATACGAGTGCATATATCTTCTCAAATTAGTGTTTTTGTTTTCTTGGGGTAAATACTCAGTAGTGGAATTACTGGATCATATGTTATATCTATTTCTATTTGAAGAACCTCCATACTGTTTTCCACAGTGGCTGCACCAATATACATCTCAACAACAGTGCAGTGCACAAGGATTCCTTTTTCTCCACATCCTTGCCAACACTTGTTATCTCATGTTGTTTGGAGTCTAGCCATTCTGACAGGTGTAAGGTGATAGCTCATTGTAATTTCAATTTGCATTTCCCTAACGATGAGTGATGTTGAACTTCTCCCATCAGCCTTTAATTGCATGCACATGCACAGAAACACACACATAGAAACCTTTCCTTCCTCAATGCTTTACTTTTTCCAGTAACATTTATCACATTCCAACTTACCATATAATTTACATTTTTAGTTTTTTTTGTCTCTTACCACTAGTAAATTCCATGAAGGCAGGGATGCCTTGAGGTATTCCTAATTCTTAGGCTAGTATCAGGTACATAGTAGACAATTGGTTAATATTAGACAAGTAATGATTCTATATCAGTTTTTTCTTTTTTTTTAAGATTTTATTTATTTATTTGACAGAGAGAGACACAGCGAGAGAGGGAACACAAGCAGGGGGAGTGGGAGAGGGAGAAACAGGCTTCCCGCTGAGCAGAGAGCCCGATGTGGGGCTCGATCCCAGGACCCTGGGATCATGACCTGAGCCGAAGGCAGACGCTTAACGACTGAGCCACCCAGGCGCCCCAATTCTATATCAGTTTTTTCATCAGTAAAATGGGAATAATAAGAATAGTATAGAATAATAACAATAGAATAAGAATACACTATAAAGTTGTTGGGAGAATTTAATAAGTTAATATATGTAAAGTGTTATCACAGAGCCTGGCACAGAGAAAGCATTAAAAAGGTATTTGCGCTTATAATCACTCTACCATTTATATTGATTCTTCTCTTGTTACTCAATGAGCACCAAGCAACACCTCTCAAGAGGAACGATAGTAATATGCTGAGAATACACTGTGTCCTAGCAATGAAGATATATGTAAATACTTGCTATTTTATATAATTTAACAAGTCCTCAGCAAGTAAGGATCTTGCACTAATTGCTATTGGACTCTCTAGGCGTGTATGTTGAGGACAGAATGTTCATTGTTCTTATTTTTCTTTTGGATGCACACATGTCAACACGGACAAAGGAACCTGAACTTTATAAAGTCTCTCACCTGTTCAGAACTAACCACAAAGGGCAGATAGATGAGCTAAATCCTCACGACTGCTGTACTTCCACATTCCTTTGTCATTTTTTGGATTTAGGTGATGACCTTCACATCCAGAATTGGCACTAGTCTTTCCCAGTTTGAATATTGGCACAAACCACAGACCATATTAATCTTATTTCAAAATGTCAAAATTCCAATATTCAGAGCATTTGAAGCTGCGCAAATATCCTTCTAGAATACATTAAAAAATCAAAGTATTATCATTGATTTTATTCCTTGCAGCATATACCAAACCAAATCCCAGAGATTCCAGCAAACTTATTTCCATTTACATACCAGTGACGCCAAAGGGTTATTATCTGGAAACAGAAACTCAGTGGAGAGCCAAACCTCAAACTTACACATCTATGAAAATTAAAGTCTGTCCTGACAAAGTAGGTCAAATATCACTGATGTGTGGCTATTGGATGGTGAGTCTTACTCACTCCCTAGTAAATATGAAGCACCAAAAAAATCAATTTTATAATAAATAGGATAATAGCTGGCTGCTTGTCTCTGATTAAATATCACCTCTGCTATTTAATTCAATTACTTCAGACAGAATTCTATGACATTTGATTCTGAATAAAACACTTTAACACCAAGTTTGAAAACAGCAGTGTGTGGTTGTACCTATCATTCATTGTACTGGGATATCTAGCTAAGGGGGCAAGGGAGGCTGAAAGATTTTTTGTTTTTTTATTTTTAATTCCAAAGCTTGATTGTGAATATTAGGGATAAAACCTGGAAGACTCAGAGCATAGAGTACATGTCATAAACCATAGAGCTGGAAAGAATAGGTGATAATATTATAGAGGAGGACAGAGGATGGTAGTGAGTTATATACTACCAATGCCTAGATAATTCATAAGACCCTTCCAGAAATTTAGATCAGGCCTGGAGAGAAGGGGAGAAAGGGAAAAGAAGGTGGAAGAGAAAACCCTTGAATGTGGCAATTTAATCGAAAGAAAATGAATTTTAAAAAAATGACAGTTATAATGATTTGGCAAAATTACATTTTCTGCAATCTACTCAACAGAAATTGGGGACTTGAGATCCAAACTCCTTTTTAAAGCAGTTTTTTAAAAAATATTTTATTTATTTATTTGAGAGAGAGAGAGAGAGCACCACCGCTGAGGGAGAGGAAGAAGCAGATTCCCCGCTGAGTAGGGAGCCCTATACGCGGGGCTCAGTCCCAGGACCCTGGGATCAAGACCTGAGCCGAAGGCAGATGCTTAACTGACTGAGCCACCCAGGCAACCCTTAAGCAGTGTTTTAAAAACTGAATATGTGTACACGTGAGTAACAAGGGCTGGGACTATAAAATTCATACCCAGCATACTAGCCTTTATTGAGCTTCCAAAGTACTATAGGCACTAGGCTAAGAGCCTTATACACATTATCACATTTAGTCAATCCAGGGGAAAAAGTGGTCTGAGAGGCTGGCTAGGTATTTTCTATTTGCTGCTCCAGAGCCTTATCTACTTTGCTCTGTGCCAAAAGAGGCTCACTGATATGAACCACAACCACCAGCCACCTTATCCTCCTGCTTCTTCTGGGGATCGGCTAATGGTAGGACTGGTGGGGAGGGAGATTTGGGTACTTACTCGCCTGGCTCTCTTTATGTCATATTGCCTTGGCTTGTCTTCATCCCTCCATTGAAGGTGATGGTTCCTATCAGGTAGCCCTCTCCATTGCTACTGTTATGGACTGAATGTTTGTGTCCCCCTTCCCCAAATTCATATGTTAAAGCCCTAACCCCCAAAGTGATGATATTTGGAAGCAGGGCCTTTGGGAGGTGATTAGGTTTAGAGGAGATCGTGAAGGCAACCCCCCAAGACGAGATTAGCTTTCTTCTAGGAAGAAGAAGAGAGACCAGAGCTTGCTCTTTCTCTGCCATGTGAGGACACGTGGGAAGGCTGCGGTCTGCAAGCCAGGGAACCAACTCTCACCAGGAACCGAGTCTGCCAGCATCTTGAGCTGGGGCTTCCCAGCCTCCAGAACTGCCAGAAACAAGTGTCAGCTGTTCAAGCTGCCCAGGCTATTGTATTTTGTTAGAGCAGCCCTGCACCCTAAGACAGCTACCCTCTCAGAGTTCCAGGACGGCTGCCCTCCACTGCCCCTTCAGCCACAGGGATGGGGCTCCCTGACACCACCCGTCTCAAAGCCCTGCACTATTCCTTTCTGATTTCCCGAAAGCCGGCCCACGAGTTAGTCAATAGGCACCTTCTGCTGAGGCGGTCAGAGTGCCCTCTCTTTCCTGCCAGGACACTCACTAATATACATGTAGTTCCTAAGCGGAGACGAGCTGACCATTTCTCAACAGGAATTTCCCCATCTGTGGGGCTACGTGGCTCTTCATGCCTCTTCCAACTCTGAGAGTCTCTCTGCTTACAGTTAAACTAATGAGGACATTTGCTGTGTTTTTATCCAATTATACATGACACAGCAACATTTTCCTGGAAAAAGTTTACGTTCTGTTCAGCAAGCTTATTTTGTCTATCCTCCCAGAAGCTGTTGTGTTGTGACCCCCCACTGCACTCGATTTAAAAGAAAAAGGAATGGAGAAAAAGCCACTGAAGGTCCAGTGTCAGTGCCGGAGGGCCCTCCGTCGACTGGGCGTCCCTGGAGAGTCTGCGGCTCCTGTGCCGGGGACGACGGGTTCTCTAGAGATGGATGCAGAACCCGAGAATGCGGCTCACCGCATGAAGAGGGCCTCCTGTCCACCAGCTCAGCCACTCGCAGGGCTCAAAGCTTTGCTTGGGAGGTACATCGTGATGCTTCGGAAAGCAGCAACATTTATTTGTCAGTGCTTCCAGGGTGTTCCGCTCCCCTGGAGAGCCCGAATCTGCGAATGCTATGGTAAAACGGAGTGAGAAAAAATAATGAAGGAAACGGTCCAGTGCATCTCAAACCATCTCACCTCTCCATCCCATCTCCTTTTGTCTTATAACAAGGAATAATCGCCAAATTGTTGTTCACGTTGCTGTAATTACTGCTAACAATCCCTCACACTTGTCTAAGGCTTTATAATTCATGGAGCCTCTCGTTTTATTCTCACAAGGATCTCATGTGCCCGCGCTCACACACACACGCGCGCGCGCCTGTGAAAATTAATAGGGCAGGTATTCTCTTTTATTTTTATTGTTGGTGTTTTGTTTTTTTTTTAAGTTCTCACAATATCTTATCTCTTCCCGTTCCAACCGTTCCGTGCTTTTTATGATATATTATAAATATGCCTTTTCTTGGTCTTCATAATAGTAATCTTACTAGTAATACTATGTGTTCTGTATTATTTGTTAGATATTCATTTGTTGACTATCTTCTGTAAACAGTGAGGTGTTATGGGGAATACGAGACCATTTCTGTCCAGTAGAACTTTCTGCAATGATGAAAATATTCTAAACGTGTTGTTGAAAACTGACCTCTGTGCTATGGAGCCAAAATATAATGTGAGGACAGAATGTGGGATAAAGAACAATAGCTTGATTGCGTTGCCGGCCACGGAGGCTGCAGCGCGCTAAGGGCTTCAAAAACTGCAAGCCCGCCTGAAGGAAGGGGCTGGAAGGTTTATACGGAAATACAGGATCTAGCCAGTTTTGACAGGAATTGTGGACATGCTTCCAGCTTTGTTCATCATGTCTTCAGGGTGGTACTGGGTTCCTAAAACAAAAGGCTAAGAAGGGAGGAGGGGAGGCTTGCAGAAGAAAGGAAAAAGGTTACTTTAAAATCGAGCTTGGCTGAAGCATTAGTGCATCCATTTTGATTTTTGTTCAACTTTATGCTTTGAAGCATTTTCAAAGGTACTGTGTCCATTATGTTAGCAACTAACTGCATGTGGCCATTGAGCATTTGAAATCTGGCTAATACAACTGAGGAGTTGAACGTTTAGTTTTTGTTTTGTTTTTGTTTTTGAGAGATTGTGCAAACCTATTGTATTTACAAAAATGGCACAAAAGTGAATTCAACAGTTGATGCTCATGCACACTTCATTCACATCTTCAACAAAAGATATTCTAACACTATAGAACTGAATAAGAGTACTAGAACTGAATAAGAATACTAGCTTCAATGGCAGCTGTTAAGCATTAGAGTCACATAAGTTACACCAGAATGGGCAAATATTGCCCAAGTAAAATTCTATTGTTAAAGCTGAAACAGGTCTAAGGCCATTCAAGTTCAAGCACAGAGATACAAATCTTTCAGAGCCCCATCTAGTTTTCTTGGAAGAATGTGACCTTCCTTCCAACTTGTGGTCTTAAACTTCTGTTTTACAAAATCCAAAAGGAAAATACAAAAGAGATCAATACAATAGAGGTTATATTACATAAGAGTACCATACATAGCTATACTTAAGATGAATTAAAGAAAGCCAAAATATTATAATTGTAAAACTTGCTTGATACTTGTTGAATCAGTCCTGTACTAGGAGTTAGGTAATATATACAATTATTTTCAAGTAGATTATGTTAACTTATTTTAACGTAATGTTAATTTTTTAAAAAGATTATTTATTTATTTATTTGAGAGAGAGAGAAAGAGAGAGTATGAGCAGGGAGGACAGGCAGAGGGAGAAGCAGACTCCCTGCTGAGCAGGGATCCTGATGCAGGGCTCTATCCCAGGACCCCAGGATCATGACCTGAGCCTAAGGCAGATGTTTAACTGACTGAGACACCCAGGCACCCCAATGTTAACCTTTAAAAATCAAAATGTTTGACTTTAATAGCTGTTATCTTTGGCAGTGCAGCTCTAGAACCAGAGCAGCTACTCCTATTTTGCAGGAATTTAGAATCCAGAGGGATGTTGTTGTAGAAGTGGGTGACCGGCAGGAGGCATGACTTGAGAACAATTACAAACTATTGTATAAAATTCAAAATTATACCAAATACATCTAAACACTGAGATCATCTTATGAAGCTATCAGTGTGGGATGAGGTTAGTTGAAGGAAAGCATTCAGGGAAAATGGGATTTCAGGAACTACTATGATGGAGGAAGGAAGAGCAGAGGCAAGTAAAAGAAAAAGGACCATTTGGAGGAGTGAAAGGAATGGACCCCTGAAGAACAGGAAATGGGAGAGAGGTAAGTGATTCACACCCAGCTGCTGAGAGACTTTGAGGCAAATCTGAAGTGAATGTGGATATTGACCCTGACTAGTGAAGGGTGGCACAATATGCCAGCCCAAGGATACCTTTTTGGCATAAGGAGTATTTCAAGAAACAGCAAACACAGGAGAAGCTCTGAAAACAGAACAGAAGTTACCCTTTTGTAAGAGAAATTTATATTATTAGGAAATTTCCATTTATAAGGGTGTCTCCCTCTCTGTACCAGGAAGAGAAGGATGACTAAGTCACAAGAAACTCAACAATGCAGAAGTCACCAACTTAAATCTTCACGGCAAATCTTACTCTTGTTTACTATACTTGTCCTGCTCCTCTCCCCATAACTGACTTCCCCCACACCCTTCTTTCATCCTTAGCTAAAGATGGTTTTTAAGCCTGAATTCTAAACCACCTCTGAGAGTTACTCAGTTTTCTGAGTGCATCCCATGTATACATCAGATATACGTTATAAACTTCTGCTGGTATTTCTCTTATTAATATGTCTTTTTTATTTTTTTAAAGATTTTATTTATTTATCTGAGAGAGAGTAAGCAAGAGAGAGAGGGCACGAGTGGGGGGAGGGGCAGAGGAAGAGGGAGAGAGAGAATTTCAAGCAGACTCCCTGCTGAACAGGGAGCCTGATGCGGGGCTCAAACCCAGGACCCTGGGATCATGACCTGAGCCGAAGGCAGATACTTAACAGACTGAGCCACGCAGGCGCCCCTAATCTGTCTTTTTTAAAGGGCTCCGGCTGAGAACTTAGAAGGGTAGAGGGACCTACATTAGCAACATGGGAAGACATTATGGGATAGTGTGGACACTGCAAGAGAAAAACAAGTGGAGAGGAAGAAAGTAAACCACTGAGAAAAGCAAGACAAAACAAAACCCTAAAAATGTTGGAGTGCTGTGACCTGGCACATCTTTTGTTGTTTCATTTATTTCCTAAAAATGGTTTCAAATATTAACAGAAGATTAGCTAACTCATTTGCTGGTTTCTGAATTTGTGTAGGAGAGGAAATTTTTATTCTACCCTTCTAAATTCTGTGGCTGGTCTAATAATTAAAATGACATAGGATAGATTAACAGAAGAAAAACAAATTTAATTATGTACATGTACAGGAGACCCAAAAGGCAGCCAGGCAATTGAGGTTTATATAACATCCCGAGCTAAGGAAAGGAAAGGGGCCTGGGACTTCAAAGTGGGGAAGGCAATTTATAAGAAGGGGAGAGGAGGCAATGTTTGACAAACACAGGTTATGCAGATCAGTTTCTTAAGTAAAAATGGTTTATCTCTCTTCCTGATATAGGCCCCCTTTCCAATGTAAATTTCCTTTATAATTGCAGATTTCCCCCACAAATGGAGAAATTTATATTTCTTTTAGGCAGTTAAGGGGGAGGTTAAGAACTTTTCCTGAGCCTTCTGGGTCTTGATTGCCTTCAGCTCAAAGTAATCCTCATGCAGGAGTGGCATGTTTTTTTTTGTTTTTTGGTTTTTTTTTGAAGGGGAGGGTGAGGGTGGTCTTGTTCTGAACTCCTTTGTTTGCATCATATTGGGAAATATATATGGTGTTTTATTATTAAACATAAACCCCAGCTCTTTTGCAAATGATATTATATTTAATCTAATGACTTTCCACTAACCTCTCTTTTCCTTCAACCCTATAAACATGCACACACACCTCACACTCCTGCCCAACACCATGTTCAGAACAGTGCTTCTCAAACTATCTGAGGTGAAGAACCAGTTTTTCTTTTCCCAATCCATCATGAACTCAAACTTTTATAAAATACAACAAAAAAAGAACAAAACTAGAAAAATGGAATAAAAAGACATACAAAATACAAGCCAAGTTTTCTGCTCTTAAATTCAACATATATGAAGTATTCTGACGTATTGCTTTAAAAGTTTCTAAATGCTTACCCTCAATTTATTACTTATTTCCTTATGGACTGTGTTAAAAATGATTAAAGAAGACCAATTAGGTGATAAACCTCACGAAGCGGACAGCCTCCATTCTGAGAACCGTAAAGTGGGGAGGAAGCCTGAAAGCTTTTACAAGACAAAGAATAAGAACAAGGAAGAAAGAAATAGAAAATATCAGATTGGCTGGGGCAACATAGTCAAACTTGCTTGGGGTGAGAAGGAAGAAGGAAATAAACATAGACTCCAGAGTTGGTGTGGCAACTGGGGACTGGCTGACTGGATAGTCTGTTTCTGGTGAAGCTGAGCATTTACAGGGACATGAAAGTTATCTGAGTTTCAGTTTGCTGATGTGGCACCCAAGGAAGGAGCAGTTCCATCTTCTAACTAGAGATTTATTTCAAAAACTGGTAACAAATAATTTGCTATTTGGCACCTGCCCATGCATCATACTTTCAATAGCATTGACTTAGATGTATGATGATTTGTCTATGTAGAATGTTGTATAATAAACAGAAATTTATTATTTCTATATATACATAACAGACTGCATAAACAATATTATCTTTCTGATGTTCAACTATTTATGCTTTTTTAAAAAAAGGTTTTACTTATTTATTTGAGACAGAGTGAGAGAGAGAGCACAAGCCAGGAGAGGGACAGAGGAAGAAGCAGATTCCCCACTGGGCAGGGAGCCCAATGTGAGGCTCCATCCCAGAACCCTGAGATCATGACTTGAGCCAAAGGCAGATGCTTAACTGACTGAGCCACCTGGGTGCCCCTATTTATGACTTTAAAATAAAGCAAATCATTTGAAGTTCATAATCTTTAAGGAATCAAGTTTTTTCTGAGAAGTCCTCTTTAGTTCTTGGCTTATTTTCTTGCACTCGTAAATATTAAAAAAAATATATCAGTTTTCCAATGGACTCTTGTGTTCAAATAAAAATATGTTGGACACCCCAAATGAATATCTACAGGTATTTATTTCTAATACTCTATGTTTGTCTGTTTAATGTGTTTCTTGTTAAGAACATTTTTATTTGTGAATGAAATCTTATAAGACAGATGCTCATAACATTACAGTTTATTGCCACAAAAAAAGAGTGATCTATCAGAAAATGACTGAGTTTTCACAAACATCAATGTCATACTGCTGTGTGAGGAAATGGAAAAAGTCTGGCCAAGAGAGAGGTGAGGAAATAGTGTTTAGCACTGCAAGGATTTGCAAATGTGCAAAGTACAAATTTGTTTATTAAAAACAACTGGCTTAAAGTTTTAAATACTTCAAAAATTCCTTCATCTAACACTGCCTTTATTCATCCTAAATTTTAGGACAAACATAAAATCATAACAGAAGCCTACAGGAAAAAAAGCAAGTGCATATCACTTAGGAATAACAGCCTCAGAAAAAACTGAAATAAAAGCTCAAAGGCTGTTGGCATTTATTTTCCCTTCACTCCCTTAAAATTTTGGAGACTTTGCATTCTATTTCCGAAAAATGTGGTTAGTATTTTAACATTTCTACTAATTATGCTGAGCAATCTAATTTAACCTCCATTTAAGAGAAAGTTTTCTTGGTCTTTTTGCAAGTTTATTACTATACAACATGAAAAACAAATGTTATGGGTGATCCTTGATTGGATCCTAGATTGGAAAAAACCCAAAAAACAAAAAACCTTTGACAGGCATTATTAAGACAATGGAGAAAGTTTGAATATAGGCAATACATTAGATAATTTTATTATATCAACATTAAATTTCTTTGGTGTGATATGGTATTATGGTTATATAGGAGAATGTCCTTGTTCTTAGAAAACACATGGTAAACTATTTAGAGGGAAAGTGTCATGATGTCTACAATATATTTTCAAATGGTTTGGCATTAAAAAAAGGCACATGGAGATAGGTAGGTAGATAGATAGATGATAGATAGATAGATAGATAGATAGATAGATAGATAGATAGATAGACAGATAGATAGATAATAGACAGAGCAAGCCAATGTGGCAAAGTGTTGATAATTGGTATATTTAAGCAAGGCTGTTCCTAACCCTGGGTCAAAAGTACAAATGGAGACTCATATACTATGCCTAAATACTTAAAGTTATAAAGCAAATTCATAAAATAATACCTTCTATCCTTTATTTTGACGAATACATCTTCATAATGATCTGGAAACCAAGTTTAAATTTAGAATTCACAAACTCCTGCAAGTTTTATGTTAGAACATAGTAATTCAAGGAAAGCCAGCCCTGGTCTCCTGGCCTGCAGCCAGTTCCATTTCTCTACCCATCCCTAAGTCCATCCGTATCATAAGGGGCTCTATGCACATTTGTGTGGACCTCAGTTCATGCATTCAAGCGCCATCTGTGGGGTAGCAGAATATGAAACCCCAAAACATGCCCCTTCGGCATAAGGATTATTTTGAGCTGAAGGCAGCTGAGAAGAAGCAGATATAAAAAAGTTCCGTGCCCTCCCTCTATTTGCCAATCACCAGAGATAACTTTAGATCCTATTATGGATATGGCACTGGAAGAATCTATATAACATACTTTACTATCCAGCTTTTGTCTACCATTAGTTTCCTATATATCTGCCTCCCTATTATTTGCTGCCCCAGAGACTCAAAGTCTTTTCCCTTTGTCTTGTCACTTCTATAAAAATGTATTGTTCCTTTGCTAAGATACTATGTAAACTCAGGGTCTAAATAAACCTTTGAGTTACTCATTTTTCCCTGGGTATATGAGGTGTACATGTTAATAAACTTCTATTTGTTTTTCTCTTATTAATCTGTCTTTGGTTATAGAGAATCCAGCCAAGAACTTAAAAGGGTAGAGGGAAATTACTTTTCCTCCCCTACACATCCAGATCAGCTCATCCATATCATCCATAACCACTCCCACAAATGGCTGTTTCTTGGCCACCTTTGGGCCAAAGGATAATGGATGTGGTCTAACCTTAGGAAAACAGACCCCAAAAAGATTAAAGTAGCAGGGATTCCAGGGTCTAGGATACCTGCAGCATGGACTAAAAGTGAGGGGTTGTGATGGGAGCTGAGCTCCAGATGGGCATGCCTCTTGGCTCAGAATACTTCTCATCCCCTGGGGAGGACCAAGGCTGGAGGAGAAAAGGGCCCTCCAAAGGATGGGTAGCACTGGATCTAGGTGAAGGGATATGGATTTCCAATGAAATTATTTTTTCAATTTTTAACTTGAACATATTGGCGTATTTTTTCCCACTTTCCAAAACTGCATTGGAGATGATTTGGAAAAAAATGTTTTATATCCCGTTCTTTTCACATATCATTCTAACAACTACAGAGGGAGAAAAATTAATCTTCCCTCTACCCCAGGAGTTCTTAGCAAAGACCTCTGTAGTAAAAGAAGTTTATTAACATGTATACTTCATGTATATTTGGGAGATGCCCAGGGAAAAATGAGTAACTCAGAGGTGGCTTAGAGGTCAGGCTTAAATACCATCTTAATTGGGAAGGGAAGGGGGGTATAGGCCTCTTAGAGGGGAGAAAGTGATTTTTAGGGAAGATGAATGGATTCTTGGAAAAAATAGATGGGAGACATGATAATTTGTGATGAAGTTTGGGTGTGGTCAGTGATTCCTGGTTGGTAAAGCTCCCAGGGAGGGGATAACTGAGTTCCTTTTGTTGTTCTGTCTTGGGGCAGATATGAGGAGTTCAGAGAAAGCCCCTCCTTGCATTTAATATTTTTCAAATGCCTGCAACTCAAAATAATTAATATGCCAAAGCAGCATATTTTGAGGTGGCATGTCCTGAACTCCTACACTCATATTTTGAGATGGCACATTCTGCTATTACATGATTAAAACCTCTTTGCAAATGTTATTTTTAATATTCATTATACGCAATCTGTAATATTGTGATTTATAATAAAAGAAATACATATTTGGTCTTCATCCCTGTTCCTGGCACAGAGCTCCTAAAACCTCTGGAATTGCCTAGGTGTTGACAGTGGGACAAGGTGTATTTTGTCATGTTAATGAGGTGACTCATGGATCGCTGGGAGGGATGGGAGCTCCTTGTTGCCAGGGGAAACAACCAGGTGTTTAGAGGGCTGGAATTTTCAATCCCACCCCCTGATTTTTGAGGGGGAGAGGGGCTGGAGATTGAGTTTAATCACCAATGGCCATTGATTTAATCAACCATGCTTCCGTAATGAAGCTTCCATAAAAAACCGAAAGGACTAGATTCAGAGAGCTTTCTAGGTGGGTGAATGCAAGGAAATTTGAGGATAGTGGTATGCTCAGAGAGCGTGGAAGCTCTGAGCCCCTTCCCACATGTACTGTTTTATAACATATCCTTTTATAATAAACTGGTGAATGTTTCTCTGAGTTCTGTGAGATGTTCTAGCAAATTAATTGAATCTAAGGAGGGTTTGTAGGAACCTCCCATCTATAGCCACCTGGTCAGAAGCACACGTAACAGACCAGCACTGACATTGACTTCTCAAGGAGGTGGAGGCGCACTGTTATACAACTCAGTCCTTAATCTGTGGGATCTGAGGCTATTTTCTAGACAAGTAGTGTCAGAATTGAGTTGAATTGTAGGCCACCTGGTCAGTGTCTAGTGGGAATTTCCCATTTACAGAACTCAGGCATGTGGCCATGTCAGACTTGTAGGAGAGCTGGAAAAGGCAGTCTGAAAGCCCAGAAGGAGAGGGAAATAATGTGACTCACCCCATCCAAACTCTTCTGTCTACTAAGAGAGTATACATCTGCAGGTTGTGCAGGGCATTTACAGTTTCAGCCTGTCAGTGGACGTAAGCAAGAGGCCTCTAGGGTTTTGTTTTATTTTGTTTTGTTTTTTTCATTTCCTGGAGGAGTCCATGAACCTCTACTCTGCCAAATGTGGCCATGGATCTCGTAGGATCCCCCTTCGGTCTCCAGCCTCCATAAATATTTGAGATTGGAAACCCTCGGGAGGAATTTGTCTTGCCAACAATCCCTTTCAAATGGACTCCATGACAACAGTTCTGTTAGCCCTTGTGTTTGAGCCAGTTTGGTGGTGATATTCACTGTATTCACTCTAGTGTGTAGACTGTATTCACTCTAAATGAGGAGTCCTTGCATTTGTGGAAATTGCTTCCCAATGGTCTCTCTGCAATTTTTAAAATGATGCATTTCTTATAAAGGAGGCCCAAGTTACTTATTTTAGTTTAAACTCATAGTGTTATTTTTATAACTGGAGCAGAGAGTGACTGCGTGCTATTCACTAAAATTTCGAGAAAATGTCAGGCCTTAATGGATTTATATTTCAAACCTTCTGACTTTACTTTCTTTACATTGATTTTGGGTACTGAGTGAACTTATAATCAAGTTGAATGTCTGGCAGAGTTGGGGAATTCAGTTGCTGTCATGCTAAATAAAGGCTTTAATCTGGGGAAAAGGAGATTAAAAAGATCATTTTAAGTTAAAGGATGGGGGTTCATTTGAGCATCTCCAAAAGAAAGCTCCAAACTACCCAAAACTGGATGAGTCCTAAGGAAGTCTTTTTGGAAATGATTTTAGCTAGTAGGCCTACCAGTCTGGCTAGTTGGCAATGTTTGCCCATGAGCAAGAAGGTTGAAAATTGACTTCACATGGTTAGTCATCAATACACACACACAGGAATCTGCCAAAGAATCTTTGAGGAGCAGAGAGACACATGGGTGCAGATGGCCTCAACCCAAATTCTCAAAATATTAGGGGAGCACAATAGGACTAGTGAGGATACTATTTGTGTTCCTTGGAGGCAACATTAACTCTGAAAAAAATTTTTTTCCTGTCGCTTTAGGAAAAAGGCAAAAATAAAAGAGATGCCAGAATTATGTTGCTGTAAATAAACCACTACTATTGGCAAAACAATTAATCATTTACTCAACAAGCGTTTATTAAGCACTGGCACTAAGTACTGGAGATAGGAAGATGAATGAAAGTTTCTGCCCTCAAACAGCACATAGCCTAGGGCAGAAGAAAATAATTGCAAAACAGTGTCATAAGGGCTGTAAGGAAGGCATGCATAAGTCGTGGGGGGGGGCACAGAGAAGGAAGCAAGTTTGGAGAGGATGGTTAGGGAAAGACTTACTGAAAACACCCTTGGGATGCATCTCAAAGGATGAACAGGAGTTTGCCAGTATAAGCAGCACTTTCCTAAGAGAGGAAAAGCATAGCAAAGCTTGTCAGAGCAGAAAAGCACGCTCCAACTTTCACATCAATTTGGTTACTAAAGCTGTTTTCATGGTAGAACTATTTTTATTTCAAGGTTTTCTCTTTTGATTTGCTTTTCTTTACATTTTAGAGAAAGTGTATCTGTGGAAATACGTAATGGAGCACCCAAGCAATCTCACCATTGTGGAGTCGAATGCACCCAGGATGACATCTGAATCTCTGCTGCTGACCTTGTTTCCCTAAGGTTCCCTGGCAAAACCATGTGGATGAGAACATGACCATTAGAAAAAGGGCATTTTAAACCTCTGGTTTTTTTTCAAGTTAAAAACATACAAACCACTTTTCTATAGTCATATAGTTAACTTTTGATTATTCAGGGACACGGGGATAAAAGTTAGGATGACCAAACCAGGAAAAACAGGGGAAAGAAAAAAGGAAACAACTGTAAAGTTCATTTTTAAAAATCAGAGTCAAATGAAAGAATTAAAATCAAGTATATCTGTTCTTACACTAATTATGAATGGACTGAACTTGCCCATTAAAGTCAGAAACTGAGTGAGGTTAAAAAGAATAAACCGCCCTAAATGCTGTTTCCAACAAACACCTGACACACAATGACAAAAAGGAAATGGGATAGTAAGTTACTTCAAAATCCACACTTGTTCATGATTTTAACTGCCTTCCTCCATCCGACTTCTTGCCTCAAGCAAGGTTTTTAGAAAAGTCAAATTGGCAATCTTAAGGACCCCTAATATTTACCAACAACATAATTCTCCAATGGAAATATAAGGAAAGCAAAAGGGTTGTTGGGGCTGTCAGAATCTAGAAGTCAAACCCAACTTGTAACACCTGAAACCTAGAGCCCGTTGGAGGATTTTCTCCCAACACTGCTCGTGTCATGTTATGTTAGGAAAGAGATAGATAGTAGGCATGACCCAGGAAAATTCTCTCTGTTCTGATGTAGGAAAGACGTTATTAGGGGTCGAAGCCGACCGCCAAGAAAGGATTCTTGAGAAGTCTTTAGTGCAAAAAGGTGATTTTATTAAAGCACGGGGACAGGACCCATGGGCAGAAAGAGCTGCAATGGGGTCATGAGGAGTGGCCCATTATAGACTTTCAAGTTGGGAGGGGGTTAGGGATAGCGTAAGTCTCTAAGGAATTTTGGAAGCAAGGTTTCCAGGACCTTGAGGGGGCTAGTTATTGTTGGGAAAAGGTCATTTATTACCGTCTAATAAAACCTTAGTCATGAGACCCTTCAGATGTATATAGGTGGGCCATATGCTTGGGGGATGATTACCAACATGTATCTTGGAGGGGGGAGCATTTAGAGATAAAGGAAGTTTCCAAAAGAATATGTTAAAGTAGACTTACAGGATCCTGGGGGTGGGGGTGGGGGGGCAGTCAGGCTAGGATTCCCTTCTGCCCTTAGCAAAGTATTAACATTGAGGCAGCTGAGTCCCTAGAGGAATGTCACTCTGCCTGTCTCAAGGACTTGTCAGTGGGTGTAGGTAGTAAGGGAATTCAATAATTTTTCTTCTGCCTTTGTTTCCCACATCATGTTCCTTACCGCAGGCTTATCCTTAATCCTGTTTCCTGGTGAAGAGGATACACCACATGGGACTCCAGGGTCTCCTTTTTCTAAAGAAGGTAACTCTAAGTCTTGCAACCCTACAAGTTGGCCAAATAGCCTCCTAGGCACCATTACTTTAGGACCACACCAAAATTGTAGGGGTGGCAAGTAGGATCGTTCCAGTGGCAAAACAAATAAACAAGCAAAAAGGCTAACTCAAGAAAGAAAAGAAAGGAAAGGGCTGCACTTGGGCTTCTTCTATAGCCTAGAGCAGAGTTGATCCTGATCATTTTAGAAATCAACAATTACAACCTTCTAGGACATTATATATCCTCTCTCAAGAAGACAGGAGTGGTTCCTGCACCATTTTTCCTGAATTCCAGATAATAGGAAACAGCTTCTATCAACCCAAATTAAGAAGGGAAGATGTCACTTTTATAGAAGGATAAAGATACAGAAGGATAAAAGTTTCTATTCGAAGTCCTTTTTGACCTTCTGGTCAAAAGAGCTTCACTAGAAATGGGGTTTTTCTAATTGCTAAGAGAACACTGGAAAGATCACTCAAAACTGGAACCGTCAAAATATGACTACTGATGTGTGCATCATCTTGGATAAGGTTTTAATTCATCATAGTCAGTCCTTGCCCCCTGAGAGCTGAGCCCTGTGCTAGGAAGTCATAATAAGATTACCTGGCTTTCTCTGTCCCTGTGCTATCAATCAACATTGTGGTTGATGAAGTTACATAAAATAATCAGATAAGCCTCTGATGCAATGATGATAATGACAAAAAAAGCAGTGAAATAAAATAGAGCCAACACAAATCAATCCCCTTGCATAAAAGTTAAAGTTAGAAAGTTTGCAAACCTAGGACATTGTCAGTCAATGTCAGGATTTGTCATTTATAACCCACCACTGGATTAAACCATTCTATAAAGCAAATATTCCAAGAATCTCAGGTTTAAAGTTACCTTAAACATTATTAGTTGCAGAGATAACAAACTGACCATGGGCCAAATGTACATATGTGTTATGTGGCCCATAGTGGAGTTTTCTCCCCAGTGGAATTTGATAGCATATTTAAGAATTAGAAGCTTTTGTATAAAAAGTAGAATTCCTGGCTTCTCTTTAAAAATAGAAAGATTTCTTAAAACAGGACCCATGTTCCTGCATGAAAACTATCAGTACTGAATAATAATTGTGTTCTTTAGAAAGAATATACCCAGACCCCATTACTCCCTATTATATCTCCAATTTAGAGGCTGAGAGTCAGCCACTGTTTATCATGTTGCTGCAACTGTTTTACATGGAGTTAAGGGAGAAGTGAAGTACTTCTTACACTTGTCCGCTTCTCTCATTTATGCTCCTTGCCTGGCCTCTGTGGGCATCTGAGTGAGGGGCCCTGGTCTGGTTGACAGCCCCCACCCCACTTGATGCTCGAGTCCCTACGTACCATCTTCAGTCTATGCGGAGTCACAGGGAAGTCACCCTCCCCGAGACAGCCAGCTCCAAAGTTAGTCATCTCTGAACATTACAAGCTTCTTAATAATGAACAGAAATGTATCTTCCTATTATCTCCACTAGTCCTAGTGCGATTCCTGGAGCTATCCAGCATACAGAACACTAACAAAAACCAAATAATGCAATAAATTTGTAAAGCATTTAGTCCGGAGCCTGGAATGTGGCAGGAGCTCAGTATATGTTGGTTTCTTTCCTTGCTCCATTTCTTTCATTTAACAAGTATTTGACAAACATTTGTTGAGTGTCTAGTATGTGCAAGGCACTGTACTGGGAGCTAAAAATAAAAAGATGAATCTAAATAAAAATAAGTCTCTGAATTCTAGAAGGTAATAATCTAGTAGCTGAGGCTGATCTGTGTGTGTTCTGTCACAATGCTGGGTTAAGAATACGTACAGGACTCCCAAACTAGACCGAGACACTCTACTGACTTTTGTGGGCAAGTAGGGTCATCCAAGTGTGTCATTTGACCATTATTTGTCTTGTACCTAAAGGCTGGCATGTACTTTGGGAGCAGAAATTCCATATTGCTCATATCTCGAATAAATAATAAATTTGGCTTTGTATTAGGGAATTAAAGACCTAAAGAGACTTAGTATCAGTTGGAACATGCCTTTACGAATACTTTCATTTTACAATCTTAGAATTGTTACAAATTCAGAGATAGTAGTAAGTATAGTGAGCTATAGGAACAAAGAGAAAGATCACCTGACACATTTTGGTTATTTACAAATAATATGAAAGACAGTTTCAAGGGTGGACAGGCAATAGGTCAGGGAGACATAAAGATTCCCTCTCCAGAACTTGGGGTATATAATGAATACTCGGCTTAGTGGTTTCCTCCTTGTTCCCTTGGGTACCGGACCCTGTTTCCTCTCAGCAAGAGACTTCAGTTTGTGACATTTGCAACTAGGTAGTGTTTAAGGTAAGATAACTTACCTTAAGGATGGAACTCTGACAAGTGGATGAGATGAGAGGTTTTAAAAATATATATTTAGGAACCTCTCTGACACTAAATGCACAGGCAACAAAAGTAAAAATCAGCAGGTGCAACTACATTAAACTAAAAAACCCTGCACAGCAAAAGAAAAAGCTACACAATGAAAAGGCAACCTAAGTAATAAGGGAAAATATTTGCAAACCATTTTTCTGACAAGAGGTTAATTTCCAAAATACATAATGAAGAACTCATACAACTCAATAACAAACAATCCAGTTTAAAAATGAGTGGAGGGACTGAATGGGCATTTTTTCCAAAGAAGATATCCCATTGGCCAACAGGTAATGAAAATGTGCTCAGCATCACTATTCATCAAGGAAATGCAAATCAAAACCACAATGAGATCTCACCTCACATCTGTTACAATGTTATTATCAAGATGACAAGAAGTAGGGATGCCTGGGTGGCTCAGTTGGTTAAGTGTCTGCCTTCGGCTCAGGTCATGATCCCAGGGTCCTGGGATCGAGGCTTGCATTGGTCTCCTTGCTTAGTGGGGAGCCTGCTTCTCCCTCTGCCTGCCGCTCCCCCTGCTTGTGCTCTTTCTCTTTCTCTGACAAATAAACAAATAAACTCTTAAAAAGAGTTTCTCTCTCTTTCTCTCTCTTTCTCTGACAAATAAACAAATAAAATCTTAAAAAGAAAGAAGACAAGAAATAACAAAGATACGAAGAAAAGGGAACTCTTAAGCACTGTTGGTGTGCGTATAAATTCGTTCAGCCACTATGGAAAACAATACGGAGGTCCCTCAAAAAATTAAAGATAGAACTACCATATGATCCAGCAATTCCATTTCTAAGTATATATCCAAAGGAAATGAAAAGAGGGTATCGCACTCCCATGTTTATTGCAGCATTATTCACAATAGCCAAGATATGGAAACAACCTAAGAGTCTGTGAATGTATGAATGGATAAAGAAGATGTGGTATATATACATACAATGAAATATTATTGGACTATGAGAAAGAAGGAAATCCTGCCATTTTCAACAACATGGATGAAACTTGAGGGCATTATGCTAAGTGAGATAAGTCAGAGAAAGAAAGACAAATACTGTATGATACCACTTATATGTGGAACCTAAAAAAAGCAAGACTCATAGAAACAGAGTAGAATGGTGGCTATCAGAAGCTGGAGTAAATGGGGAGATGTTGTTTAAGGGTATACAAACTGGCACCTAGAAGATTAATAAATTCTGGAGATCTAATGCACAGCATTGAGATTACTGTCAACAATACTATATTATGTACTTCAAAGTTGCTAAGAAACTAGATCTTAAATATCTTGATCATAACACACTATGTTAATTATGTGACCATGGAGGTGTTAGCTAAGCTACAGTGGTAATCATATTACAATATATAAATATAGCAAATCAATGGGTTGTACACCTTAAACTTATGCAACATTATATGTCAACTCTATCTCAGTAGGAAGAAGAAAGGAAAGGAAAGGAAAGGAAAGGAAAGGAAAGGAAAGGAAAGGAAAGGAAAGGAAAGGAAAGGAGAGAAAGAAAGAGAGAGAGAAGGAGAGAAAGAAGAAAGAAAGAAAGAAAAAGAAAGAGAAAGAAAGAAAGAAAGAAAGAAAGAAAGAAAGAAAGAAAGAAAGAAAGAAAGAAAGAAAGAAAGAAAGAAAAAGAAAGAAAGAAAGAAAGAAAGAAAGAAAGAAAGAAAGAAAGAAAGAAAGAAAGAAAGAAGGAGAAAAAGAGAGAAAGCAAGTAAGCTCCTCTGCTCTACTTTGATGAAGGACAGGAGGGCGCCTGTTTTACTTTCCCTTGGTTGCCCTTGCCAAATTGCCTGGCAAAGGATGCGGGAGAGCAGAAGAGCGCCGCCACCCAAGAGCACCAGGAGACAGGCTTCCTGCAGTTGCAGGTGGATGGAGAGCCTAAATCAGGGCAGGTGCCAGAGCTGCAAACTGCACCCGAGGCTCTTTCCCAGAGTGACCACATGCCAGGCTACCAGCCCTGGACCTGCTGGGCTGCTGAAGCACATCGACGCACAGATAGAATGACACCTCCAAAGGAACAGTGTTGGACATGGAGGCAGGGCTGGATCATGTGTCTGCATACTCACTCACTGTCTCCTGCATCCCACATTTCATCCTTGATATCTATACCGTATAAAAATTGAATAAGCCCTTGAACCTAAAATTCAAGGGTACAGACTTGCTTAGTCCTCATTGTTTTATTCTGTATCTCTTTGGGGTAGACAAACTGTTCAAGCTTTGTATTTGAACCATTAAGAAAATATTTTCTCAGATCCCTTTTAGAATATTTATTATTTCAAGAGTCAGGATCAAACTATTAAGATGGATGCCCTCAAGAGTGAACACAATTCTTTGCTATCCCTGGATATAGGCTTGAGAACAAAGAGAATGAATTGTCAGCTTAAATATGTCCTATGTAAACTCCCCTAGGAATTTTGTGTTTAGTTCGAGTGAAACACTTGAAGAAGAATTTTAAATTATTATTATTTTTCTTATGTCTCTACTTCTCCAAATAGGATTTACATAATTGGACAAGCTGAAACATATTTAAAACTGGTAAACAGAATAGTGAATTCACCCTAAACCATGTCATATGAAAAAGGAACAGAAATTCACTGTCTTTATCCTGGGTGGCATACCCTAAATATTTGTCTTACAGAAGTAAAAGCAACAACACATGCAGATACATCTACTGGATGTTTTTTGAAGTACTTTTCTTCTGTAAAAAGTTTTATTACATCTATACATTTCCATAATCAATACATGGTTTTATTTTATATGATTAACATTTTACATAATAGGTAATTTTATTCCGCATTTTTTTCACTCAAGATTTTTTTTTTTTTAACAGAACCATCCAGTTATAGTTTCAGACAGAGCTGAATTTAAGGACTCAGTTTCTTTCCACATTTCAGCTCTGCCTCTTTCTTTTTTTTTTTTATATTGGGAAATTGATTTATTTATTTTTATTATGTTATGTTAATTACCATACATTACATCATTAGTTTTTGATGTAGTGTTCCATGATTCATTGTTTGCATATAACCCCCAGTGCTCCATTCAATACGTGCCCTCTTTAATACCCATCACCAGGCTAACCCATCCCCCCCAGCCCCCTCTCCTCTAGAACCCTCAGTTTGTTTCTCAGAGTCCATAGTCTCTCATGGTTCGTCTCCCCCTCCGATTTCCCCCCCTTCATTTTTCCCTTCCTACTATCTTCTTCTTTTTTTTAAACATATAATGTATTATGTGTTTCAGAGATACAGATATGTGATTCAACAGTCTTACACAATTCACAGTGCTCACCATAGCACATACCCTCCCCCATGTCTATCACCCAGCCACCCCATCCCTCCCACCTCCCACCACTCCAGCAATCCTGTTTGTTTCCTGAGATTAAGAATTCCTCAAATCAGTGAGATCATATGATACATGTCTTTCTCTGATAGACTTACTTTGCTCAGTATAATACCCTCCAGTTCCATCCACATCATTGCAAATGGCAAGATTTCATTTCTTTTGATGGCTGTATAATATTCCATTGTATATATATACCAAATCTTCTTTATCCATTCATCTGTTGATGGACGTCTTGGCTCTTTCCATAGTTTGGCTATTGTGGACATTGCTGCTATAAACATCGGGGTGCACGTACCCCTTCGGATCACTACATTTGTATCTTTGGGGTAAATACCCAGTAGTGCAATTGCTGGTTTGTATGGTAGCTCTATTTTCAACTTTTTGAGGAACCTCCATACTGTTTTCCAGAGTGGCTGCACCAGCTTGCATTCCCACCAAGATTTAAACATCGTATTACATCTGGTCCATTCCTTTTGACCATGATATTCCATTATATGACTACATCACAATTTATTGATTGATTGCCACATTATGAAGGATTGCCTTTAACAGGAAATAACTGGAAATAAAAGGCAAAGCTGCAAATGGAAAAATTATTGAAAAAATAATGGAATATCTATATCATAGAATATATGCAACTCTTATAAAGAATGAGAGAAAGGCATTAACTTTGAAAGATGTCCACAATAAATTATTAGGCATATAGAATAATCTCATTTTTGTAAAAAATAAAAAGACAAAAGACAAAAAATTTTTAAAACTCTATATACTATACATGCATATGTGAGTTTGTATAAACATGGAAAAACATACCCAATAAATCCAATGAATAGATACCTAATAAACAAAATGTTAATACTGATTTACATGTTAGTGGAACTGGATGGGGGAGGAGGAAACTACATTTTTATTTTATATGCTTCCGTATTGTTTGATTTTGTGTGTTATTTGTTAGTTTGAAACAGCAATGGTAATAAAGCATTAAATAAAAAGAGGAAATTGTTAGCACTTAATTTTTGCTTCAGACTCTTCATTCTAGATGATCAATGTTAAAATACCATGTCCCAAACAATCCCTCCCTTCCCACCTCCTTCAAAAATGTCCCTCAAATTCTCAATGTCTATACAAATTCCTCATTTTTGTGCCAGATAGTAAACTAATTCACACTGAAGTGTGAATGATTGATGTCAACTTAACTGTTACTCTGCCCAGGGATATTTGAATTTCTTAAAGGGCTGTAACTTCATTCACCTGAATGCTTTCCTAGTTTCAGACAAGAGTGGGATGACTGGGGGATAGCCCTCACTCTTGGACCCATCACAGACCAGTTAGTCCAACTACACGTGCCCAGGCCCAGTCATGAGAGAGGCCCCTTACGAGGACAATTTCAGAAAGCTCCTTTTCATTTCATATTAAAAACCTAAAAATGGTTTCCACAGTTGAATCATCCTGTCAAAATTGAATCATCCTGTGGAAACTGAATCATCCAAACAGACTCTAAGAGGACATACTTCATTTTCTGGATAGCAAAGATAAGGAGAAGATTTTATCTCTGTTTTCTTCTTCCTTGCTACACATAAAGTTCCTAAATCTATGGGGAGATCAGTGACCACTTGATGTCTCTCCACGAGGCCTGGCCACCTGGATGTATCCTGCAAGGATGGAATTGCCTGGACCAGTCTCAACAACCTGAAGCAAACTATTAGTAATGTGGGCAACATTTCCTGCACTGCCATTTCTCGAATCTTGGATCCCCTGAGGCCCCAGAAATCCCAGGTCCTGCTTCTGATGGTAATAGTGACAGACAGGCCTACGTAGAAGCACACACTCAACACCTAAGAACTGCTCCTGGAAATGTTCCTGTGGACAAGGTAATGCTTTTAATGGTCTAATTTGGGAACTTTTAGTTGTGACAAAAATGGGCGAGAATGATTCAGTCTACATTTCAGGATCACATTAAATGCTGGGAGGAAAGTTCAGGCACAAAGTTCTCTGACGCCATCCCATCCCACTAGGTACTCTTACTTGAGTTCCAGAAGGCACCTGGTGGGCCCGAGGAAAATCCAGTGGTTTGTTCTTATTGACCTTGAGCTCACTGTTGCCTTTAACTAGCTCTCTTATTTGCATAGTTCCCCCCCAACATAAAACATTTTAACCAAAGGGGAGAAGCATGATGAGGGGAGGTAATCACAGGAGGCTTTACTGATTTCCTTTAAAGCTGTAGTTCTCAACTGGAGTAGATTCTGCTTCCCAGAGAACATGGAACAATGTCTGGAGATATTACAGATTGTCACAACGGGAGGCAGGAAAGGGGTGCACGCTCCTGGCATCTCGTGAATAGAGGCCAAAGATGCTGCTAAACATTCTACGATGCACAGGAGAGCTCCCCAGAAAGAATTCTCTGGTCCCAAATGTCAGTAGTGATGAGATTGAGAGGCTCTGCTTTTAAATTTTAGATTTATTGCTAAGGTGTAACTCTTGACGAAGTCTATGGGGGCACTAGAGATTTTCAAGTACTTCTTTGCTTTCTCTTTCAGAAACCAAATTGGCCTGAGTGCCTCTTGAGTTCTATGACATGAAATTAGCTTTAGAATAAAATCTCTGAAAACATTAGATATATCAGCTTTAGAGAATATGAATTAGGGCACCTGGGTGGCTCAGTCCGTCAAGCATCTGCCCTCAGCTCAGGTCATGATCCCAGGATCCTGGGATTGAGCCCTCCATCGGGCTCTCTGCTTGGCAGGAAGCCTGCTTCTCCCTCTCCCTCCGCTGCTCCCCCTGCTTGTGCTCTCTCTCTCTCTCTCTCACGCTCACTCACTCTCTTTCCAATAAATAAATAAAATCTTAAAAAAATTTTTTAAAGAATATGAATTAGATTTCTGAATCTGAATAAAAACATCCCATTTGATCTTATTGCAGTGTTGAGCTAAACAAAGTACAACAGTGTCAAAACTGCTTTAAGAGCATATTTTGTCTCTGGCGCTTGGGTGGCTCAGTCGCTTAAGCGTTTGCCTTCAGCTCAGGTCATGATCACCCTGGGATCAACTCCCGCATCGGGCTCGCTGCTCAGCAAAGAGCCTACTTCTCCCTCTCCCTCTGCCTGCCGCTCTGCCTATTTGTGCTCTCTATCTCTCTGTCAAATAAATAAATTAAAAAAAAATCTTTAATGAAAAAACAAAGAGTGTATTTTGTCTCTCCAAGGAGTAATCTATGGACCACCTGACTTAGAATCACCTAGAGTATTTATTAAAAATGCTGATTCTTACGCCTCCCTTCTCCTGTCTAGCTATTATAAGAGAATCTCTGAGGATTACACATTCTCTCCACCTTCACCCTGTCAGCCCCTACCACACAGCAATGAGCAAATACTTGCATACACCCAGAACACTGTGTGACATCCTCAAATGTCAATGATTGATACTAGTTATCATGATCATTTTGGGGACCTAATAAAAAAAAAAAAATACCTGATCTTTGTCCCTGGTTCCTGGCACAGAGCTCTAAAATTATTATTATTATTATTATTTTTTTTTTTTGAAAGAAAGAGAGAGCATCAGTCGGGGAGGCGGGGGGAGGGCAGAGGGAGAGGAAGAGAGAGAATCTCAAGGGCCTCATGCTCAGCACAGAGCCTGACACAAAGCTCGATCTCACGACTCTGAAATAATGACCTGAGCCAAAATCAAGAGTCAGACACTCAACTGACTGAGACACCCAGCTGCCCCCAGAGCTTCTAAAATTCTTAAAATTTACTCTCTTTTTTTATGCTAATAAGGTGACTCATGGAGGGGCCCTAGATCTAGACTGCTTCAGCATGGAGGCTGGTTGCCACGAAAACCAGCTGTGGAATTAAAAGGTTAGAACTTTTAGCCCCACCTCCACCTCTACCTCCAGGGAGGGGAAAGGGGCTAGAGACTGAAATCAATCACCAATGGCTATTGATTTAATCAATCATGCCTACATAATGAAACCTCCAAAAAAACCCCAAAATGATGGGGTTCAGAGAGTTTCCTGGTTGGTGACCACATCCAGGTGATGGGAGGGCAGAATGCCAGGAGAGTGTACCATCCCCCTCCCCATACTTGCCTTGTGTATCTCTTCCATTTAGCTGTTCCTGAGTTATGTCCTTTATAATAAACAACAGTAAATAAATCACTTCCCTGAGCTCTGTAGACATTCTTGTGAATTCTTGAATCTGAAAGGGGATTGTGGGAACCCTTGAATTAGTAGTCAGCCAGGTAGAAGTGTGAGTAGGCTGGGGACCCTATTTGCAGCTGAGTCTGAAGTGGGGGCAGCCTTGTGGGACTGAGCACTTAACCTCTGGGGTCTATGCTAACTCTGGGTACTTAGTGTCAGAATTTAATTGGATTGGTGTACACCCACTTGGTGTCAGAGAATTAGAAATTTGCTTGGTGTTGGAATGATGTATTTGGTGTTAGGAAAAAACTACACAATGATCTTACCTTAAAGTAACAAAGAAACCATGGAAAGAGAGAGTAAATCAGATACCAAGATAGTAAGATCATCTTAAAATCTTAATACCTTAACTTTCAATGATACCTTCAATAAGTTAAAATATTCTAGAAATTTTCTAATTTCTGATTCCATATTTATATGGTTCTTAGAAAAATCAATTGTAAAGTACAGATATTTCTGTAGTACCATATTCAAAGCAAGATATTTAAAAAATTTCCACCTCCCCTAAAATGTTCCAAGACATTATGTGTAAGGCAGTTAGTAATAATACTCAGAACATTGCACCTGCAGAAATAAATGAGTGACACATTTGTAGATGTTGCTATCCATACATTATCTGTGAGAGGACACGGGGAGTTTCTGTAGTTTCCGCTTCACACATCATTCCACTTCTTCTTTTTCTTTTTCTTTTTTTTTTTTTAGAGAGAGAGAGAGCACAAGTGGGTGTGGTGGGGAGGGGCAGAGGGAAAGAGAGAGAGAATCTCAAGCAGACTGTGTGCTGAGTGCAGAGCCCACCCGGGGCTTGATCCCACACCCCTGAGATCATGACCTGAACCGAAACTAAGAGTCTGACTGAGCCACCCAGGTGCCCCTACCATTCTACTTTGTAATGGCAAAATGACAATTTTGTGAACAGCAAGAGAGAAAACTGAAGACTCTTTGATTCAAGAAAGGTAACGTTGGTGTTGCCATTTTGCCTCCAGGGACAAGTCCCAGTGGAGAGCAGCCTGTTTAACATCCATTGCAAGACTGCTGCACTCAGCTATTTACTCCCTGTCCCCTGTGGACGGGGGCTTCTAAAATTTCCTTCTTATTGCCTTGACTTTCTCTGGATCCCACGGTCTCGGACTGAGATTACTGGTTCCTATGAATGTGGACCACTGAGTATAAACAAATGCTTACTCTCTGTTTTTGTTTTTGTTTTTTGTCTTTACCTGTTTTTTTTCTGAGGGGCCAGCTTCCCCGCACCCTATCCTAGTCGTGCTGAAGGCCGCTCAACTTCCCAACCCAGAGCCTCCCACTCTCCTGGAAGACAGAGGCAGGAGAGAGATTAGAGGTTGGACTACAACATCAGGATTAAACCCTGGGTTGTTTTCTTCCCTTTCACATGTCAAATGGGAAGTACCATTTGGCCAACTCACTTCACAGCATATGACAAGGAGACTGCCAGCAGAGACCATCTCCTTTTCTCTGATTCCCTTCTTAATCCTCCAAACATTTGAGGTTTTTGTCATTAGTAAATGAAGAGGCCATTTAAGCTGCTTCCTGAGAGGCCTTGAGGCTGAGGGGAAAGCATGGAGGGTGTTAGTAACCCCTCATATTTAAGTGTTCTTTAAATGTACACATATGTCTCATTTTAAAAACTAACTAGAACTCTCTAAGGCAGTCTGTCAAATAAAAGTATAGGAGTACAAGCCACATATATAATTTTAAAGTTTCTAGTTACCCCATTAAGTAAAAAGAAACCAGTAAAGTTAATTCCAATATGCATTGCCTTACTACAGCCCCTTCTATTTAATCCAGCTGAAAATCTCACATAATATTCACGAATGGGTATGAAGGACATAACAGCAAACCCTAGGATAGGTAATAAGTGACGTTGGGATAGATAACTGATGCTGTGCTACAGGAAGTAACCAAGCTTTGAAGTCATGGCAGAGATCCTTCCAGGCAGTTCTCAACAAGCTCTGTGGCTGTTCTCCTGACCCCTAAATCAGAGAGTTCTGTAACACAGAGCAGATGTGTGTGGCCTGTATTTTTACAGAGCTGACATTGCATAGATCAATCCTATAATAAATAAGAAGAGAAATATCCAGAGTTCTAGGAAAATAGTGGTGAAACTTCTGTGTGACCCCTAATAAAAATCTGCCATCTAGATATTTTCAAGAGTGAAATTAAACCCAAATTGCAAACTAACAAAAATGCACACAGCAGATGTGATAGTGATGGGTAGGCACTCTGAGACACAAGTAACGGTCAGAACTGGTTTTGACCCCCAAATGAGCTTTGTCCCTGCACTTACAAAAAGCCTTCTGTTTCTCAGAGCTTTGGGGATTTTTACATTTGCAGAGAAAGGATTGTGGACCTGTGTCTGCCTCCTGCTGAAATGTCACACATTTTGAAACGTACTTGTCCTTATTTGACTAAGCAATAAGACATAGTGTTCTCTGGAAAGAGAACTCTCCCTGCCACCCCTTTTATTACACATGGGACATTAATAAGGCAATGGTGAGCTCATCCTCCTAGCTTGGCTTCCTTCGCTGAGCTTCCAGATCAGTGGCAGTCAGAGCCTCCAGATCCATCAAGCAGACTGACCGATCCACTGGTCTTGGCTCTCACAGCTCTTTGCTGGCCTAGCATTTTAAGTCCTGAACAAGTTGGCATCCAAAAGGAATCCCTTTTTCTGCTAATACCAAATACTATAAAAGCTTCCCTCACTCTCTGAGGACCTCTATTCCCCAGATGCTCTGCTTGCCAGTGAAAATGCTTTCTTGGCCCACCAAATTTATACCACCTGTTAGAAATATAGGGCAATGGAGGGATTGATGCCAAGGAACCCTGTGCACCTGAATTCTGTTCTAGAGTGAAATACATAGACAGAAAATGACACTGGCAATGAAGCATGTTATATTTAGCTGGGCCCTGGCCCAAGCCCAAGCACATACTCTTGAGACCTAGAGTAGACCACATGCAATTTGGTGAATGTATTTTACCCAGACTAGCCTGAGCTCTTAGCCCTTTTGTTTTAGGTTTGGGCCCTATCAAGGAAAAGGTATTCAGAGCCTACAGTACGGCCACACTCTTCCCTGCGGGGAGTGAAATGAGGGTGTATGGGGGGAGTGGGAGTTGCTGTGTACCTCCTAGGCAAGAGCATCCCTGATTTTTATTCTTTGACCCATTGTTCTGTAGACTTAACTTCTAGGCTCATCTTAACTGGCCCTTTGGGATGAAAAGTACCCACACAGTCAGTGTCAGCAGAATGCTTTCCCCAAAACAGATTAATTTAAACACTTCCAATAACATTGTACTCACCAGAAACCTGTCACAGGGACTCTTCCTGCCCTTGAACATGTTGTTGAGGAAAGAGCAAAGAAACCAGGGAGGGTGGAACTCTGAGATTCTCATGGCCAACACAGTGGATGTTTAACAAAGGATGGTTGAATAAACAAAAATGGAGCAAGACTTCTTATACTGGCAACCATCCCTTACCTCAGAATGTAGCATAGAGGGTGCTGCTCAAATCATGTGCTTACTTACCCCCTGGAGAAAAAAATAATCTCTTCAGTCTTGGGCTAATGGCAAACTAAGGCAGTTTAGAGACATAAATGCAGAATATGCTCCATTTGGAAACAAGGAATCCAAGTAAACCCCAATTTTCTCTTCACTTGTATTTCTTTCTCCACTTTGGGAAGTAAATCAAAGCCATTGAAGATGTTGGCCCTGCCAAATGTATATCAGCCTCAACACAGACTCTGTATAGAGGTCACCCTTTCATAAGAAAGAGCAACCCTGCAAAATATGTATTCTCATTCTACCCTCTGAATTAAAATCTTGGCCTAATGTACTTGTCTGCTTGTGTTGTTTTCAGAAGAGTCTAGACTTGAAATCTAATTATACTGCATAATTAGAACACTAATACTGATGTGATTCCATCAAGGCCTGTCTTCCTTTATAGGCTATATCCTGGCCTAGATTTGTCTTCATTCATAGTACTTGAGCCATCCTGACAAAATGCTCTGAATTAGTCCGGAAGAAATTCATTCTGATATGTGGTCTGATATGTTCAGATCCAGACCTATCTTTAAGTCTCACTGGAAACTCACTGGTGACATGAGGGTCCTTTGTTGATTGAAATCCTATCACTGATTAGCCATTGTAATTAGTTATTAGTACTCTTATTGATCAATACCATCACTGATTAGTGAAATACTATCACTGATACTCTTTTGTCAATTGTGTCATGACAGAAGTCTGAAATACCACCATCTATATAATTAATGAAAAATCTGGGGTGCCTGGGTAGTTCAGTCAGTTAAATGTCAGACTCTTGGTTTCAGCTCAGGTCATGATCTCAGGGTTGTGAGACTGAGCACCACATCAGGCTCGGCGCTCAGTGGGGAGTCTTCTTGGGATTCTCTCATTCCCTCTCCCTCTGCCCCTCCCTCCTCTCACTCTGTTTCTCTCAAATAAATAAATAAATAAATGTTTAAAAAAAATCCAATTTGGGTCTTTATACAAGTGAAATCTTACTACCTTCCATGAATCACAACTCCAAAAGAGAAATGTTTTAATTTTAGCATTTTGCCTGGAGGCCAAAAAAAAAAAAAATCCAGAATTTGCTCAGGCCTAATTTGATATTATTAATACTCTTTTACAGATGAGGAAACTGTACAGATAAGGTACAAAGTGTACCCATCGTACACATGAGGCACAAAGAGGTACCATAATGCTCAAGGTTACATAAATCAGAAAAGTAGCCTTGGAACTTGAAGAATTTGCCAACAGAAACTATATTCTTAATCATTATGTAAAACCACCTCTCACTAATACCCTCCCTTACCAAGGTCCTAAAGCCTTCTATGATCTGACCCCACATACTTCTCTGGTCTCATTTATTGCCATGCTCATTCTATTCCAGGCACACTGGCCTCCTTGCTATTCCTTGGATATTTCTAATACACTCCCACCTCAGTCCCCAAAACTACTGTTCTCTTTACTTGCCAACCTCTACCCCCAAGTATCCTCATGACTCTCCTCCTTACTTCTTTTGGTGTCTATTCAAATGTCACTTCAACAAAGCAGCCTTCCTGACCTCTCTATCCATAAATGAATTCCTTTGCCCCTGCCTCTTCACTCTCTATTATTTTAACATGCATTATTTCCCTTCATAGCACTTATTAATATTACACAGTTACCAATTTATTTATTTATTATCTATCTTCTCCAACCAGAAGGTAAGCTCCACAGGGCCAAGAATTTGACTCTTGTATTACTGGCTCCTAGAACAGGTCTTGCACATACTAAGCCCTCAATAAATATTGGTTGTGTGCAAGAAGGAAGGAAGAACTGGTAGAATGGAGTGAGCAAGATTAAGTAATTCTTTGAAATTATGATACTGGTTGTACAGTCAGTAAGGATTTCTAACCCCAATCACACCAACACATGACGTCCATAATTTTCTCATGTGTAACTCGAAAGGTTTCCTTATGTCATTTCCTGAAGTGGATAAGGAATGTAGCTCTAACTTTCAAAGTGCCTAAGGATGGGGATAATACAAATTAGTTCTTTAATTACTATTGTATTCACAAACCCTAATTTATGAGGCTCTTTATAGGGTCCAAGCACTGAGTTAAGCACTCTACATGGTTTATCACATTTTATGGCCAGAACATGGCTTTTGATTTTTCAATAGGGACTGTTTACATATATGAGCCCTGGGGTCAGCCTGCCCAGATTAAAAACCCGAATCCACCAACTGACTCGCCATGTGGCTTTGTTTATTATCTGCAAAGAGGACATGATATGATATTAACTGTACATAACTAATAGAGTTGCTTTGAGGCTTACATGAGATCATGCATGTGAAACACTTTACACAGAGTCAAACATTGGCACATAGCAAACATTCCAAATCTTACCTATTATTACCCCCATCTTCCAGATCAGAAAACCAAGGCTGAAAGCAATTAAATAACTTGCCCAAGGTCACAAACAACTAAAAAGTAGCATTGGGATTTAAACCTGGCACTGTTGAACACCAAAGATTTTTTTGGCTGAACATCTTTTCTGCCTTTCCTAGTCTAGCTTTGTGTTCAAATGGTTTCCAGAGAAGTAAATATAGTGTAGGAAACTGTACCAACTTGGCTAGCATTCTCTTTTAAGATAGTAAAGGTAAATGTTTGAGAACTTACACAAGGCATTATTACATATTTGTAAATAGAACTAGGCTGAACAGTGGTGGACTTGAAAGCCATGGATATTTACATGTCTGTCTAGAAAAAGTTGATCACATTTGATTGTTACCTAAATGTGAATAAATAATGCTTCTAGAAGACTACCTTTATAATTTGGGCTAGGCAATGATTTATCTTTTTTTTCTTTCTTTAAATTTGATTATTATTTTTTATTTTTTTTTATTTTATTTATTTTTTTAATTTAAAATTTTTTATTGTTATGTTAATCCCCATACATTACATCATTAGTTTTAGATATAGTGTTCCATGATTCATTGTTTGTGCATAACACCCAGTGCTCCATGCAGAACGTGCCCTCCTCAATACCCATCACCAGGCTAACCCATCCTCCCAACCCCCTCCCCTCTAGAACCCTCAGTTTGTTTTTCAGAGTCCATTGTCTCTCATGGTTCTTCTCCCCCTCCGATTTCCCCCCCTTCATTCTTCCCCTCCTGCTACATTCTTCTTCTTCTTTTTTCTTTCTTAACATATATTGCATTATTTGTTTCAGAGGTACAGATCTGAGATTCAACAGTCTTGCACAATTCACAGCGCTTACCAGAACACATACCCTCCCCAGTGTCCATCACCCAGTCACCCCATCCCTCCCACCCCAACCCCCACTCCTTTTTAAAGATTTAACCATTTATTTGAGAGAGAGAGAGAGATCGATTACACAAGAGCAGAGGGAGGGGCAAAGGGAGAGAATCCCAAGCAGACTCCCTGCCCAGCGGGCCCGATCCCACGAATGTTCAACTGACTCGGATGTTCAACTGACTGAGCCACTCAGGCACCCCATCTTTTCTCTTTTTAAAGATTTATTTATTTATTTTAGAGAGAGAGCATGTGTGCATGCACAAGTGGTGGGAGTGACAGAGGGAGAGAATCTCAAGCAGACTCCCCACTGAGCACAGAACCTGATGTGGGGCTCGATCTCACAACCCTGAGACCACGACCTGAGGCAAAACCAGGAATCAGACCCTTAACCAACTGAGCCATCCAGGCACCCCAGGCAATGATTTCTTAAGACATAAAGAACACTAGCTATAAATAAATTGGACTATGTAAAATTAAGAATGTCTTTTCACCGAAAGACACCATTAAGAGAATGAAAAGTAAAGCCACAGAGTAGAAGAAGGTATTTGAAATACTTATAACCACACAGAATTCTTATCTGGAATATATAAAGAATCCTATAAACCAATAAGAAAAAGCCAAGTGACCTAAGAGAAGAGTAGGCAAAAGACATAGACAGGTACTTCACAAAAGAGATCATCAAAATGGCCAATAAGCATATGTCTCTTTGTTTTGAAATCTACCAAGCCTGTGGCCTTCTAAATTAACGTCCAAGAATCAGAAAATCCAGAAAAGTCAAGTGCTGTGCTGATGCTCTTAGAGGATCAAGCATTCCTAAGACAGAATCCGTGCTTGCGAGGATCATCTCATTAAAATACACAGCACAATAAAGCACAAGGTACACTGTGTAAAGATAAGGTTTAAAGCTCATGGTGGTAACAGCTTAATCCTGAGTAAAAGGAACAAGCAGGTTTCAGAGGAGGTGAGACTGAGCTGTGTCCTGATGGATGGTGAAATGCGTGAGTAGATAATGAGCACCTCCCCACTTGAAGGGGCCTTGCAGGGGGTAGTGGGAAGGAAGGGAGGATAATAGGAACAAGTCTGCACCATTCTCCAGTAGTGGAACCTTTTCAAGGACCCATAAGACATGGGACTCAACACACCAGGGGTCACTGTGCAAGGACTGGAAAAGAGAAGTGATCCAAAGGCAGTTCCTCTTGTGTGAACTCACTCCATCTACCAGTGGACTAGACCTGGCTTCTGTTCTTCGTTACTCTCTGCATCCTTCCTCTCAATTTTTAAACAGGCATCTGCTTGTAGGCCACTGAAATAGATTCTTCTTGGTTGTCCCATGTTTTTTTCAGAGCCCAGTTTTGATCTGACATCATTACAACCAGTTTGGGTTTTGTCTCTGTGTCTTGAGTGAAGTCACCTTTTTTTTTTTTTTTTTTTTTTAAGATTTTATTTATTTATTTGAGAGAGAGAGTGAGAGAGAGAGAGAGCACAAGAGGGGGGAGCGGGAGAGGGAGAAGCAGACTCCCTGCTGAGCAGGTAGCCCGATGCGGGACTTGATCCCAGGACTCCAGGATCATGACCTGAGCTGAAGGCAGTCGCTCAACCAACTGAGCCACCCAGGCGCCCTGAAGTCACTTTTATATAGGTTGTCAGCCAGTAGTCTCTGGAAGCTTTGGGACAGGGAGAATATGCCCTGTTAGCTAACTTGCCCTGGGTGTAAGACACAAAGTGCTGCTCCTCTAAAAGGTTTCCAGTGTTCGGCTTCACAGAAATGAAAATACTGTCAGCTGGTCAGCAAGAATCTCAAAACAGCCCCTTTGTCTCTGGGTCAGGGCAGTCAGGTCGGCCTCCTTTGCTGTTCGTCTTTCCAGTTTTAGGCACAATAGTCTTACTATTCTCCAGAAAACAGGGAAATGCTCTTGGAGCCATTTGGTAAAGGGATTTAAAAAAAAAAAAAAGAAGAAGAAGAAGAAATTATGTGACTTTCCAGCAAAAATAAATCATTTTTAAGTGAGTCTTCAATGGGATCGCAAGGACAGCCTCCTGAACGAAGAACGAGCACAGGTGCATGATGCTCGCTGGCATGTTTTGCTCCAGTCCATCTGGGTTGTAAGGATTTGGGTCCACTATTTTCTTTTGGTGTTTCCTTCCCTTTTTTGGAGTCATAATAAATTATCTGTAAATAGCAACTCCCTTCCCTAATCTTCCTTATGGTCTTGTTTAGGAAGGGTTACAAGCAGGGGAGAACAATGAGACTTTAGTAAAGATCTTAATTGGATTCCTGAGGAAAAAGAGAAACTGAAAAAGATTTTAAAAGTGGCTTAAGTTCTTCAACAAACTTTCAAAGCAGATTAGAAATCACCACGGGGGAAATATTAATGGATAGCTCCAGGGAGACAGAGGTGACTCAGGGATAGGGATACTGAACTTGGGCTGTCGGCTAGATTCTGAGCCCTCATGTCCCATGCCATCCACCACATCTGAGCTTGTATCTGTTTTACACATTGATATTCCATGGAAGATTTGTTTGAAAAAATATTTTTTTAGTTTGGCAATCATTATTATTGTCCTTTCCCTTCTCATCTTCTAAGAATCTCTCAAAGGAACCCCAGCTCTTTAATCTGGTGCCCCTTAAAACTGCAAGCACCACCCTTAGACATGGGCAAGCAGACCACCTGTCTAAGGCTCTGTGACAAAGGGGGCTGTATGTGTTAGAGTGCCTTCCTCCAAGCTTTCTGAGTCTCTGCCAGTGCCTGGGACTGGTGCCGCAAGCCCACATGGTTCCCAGCCCCTGTGTCTCCTCTTCAGAGAGCTCTCTGAAACTCTACTGGTGTGTGGGGTTGGCCAATTGTCTCAAAGAACTTTGGAGCTGGCCACTGTGGGACTGTTCTGGGGTTGCATGGCGGGGTCCCAGGTCCAGGAGTGTAGCCTAACAGAGCACTCTTACTGGCCAGTGCAGCGCAGTATTTCTTTCACATGATCCTTCAGGACTGCGTTGCCCGCAGAGTGCAGACGCTCTGATTTGGGGTTAGTGACACTCGCAGCAGACATAAGAATTCAGGGCTTTTGGCTACTGACAGTCCACTGCCTTCCTTGGACTTGAGCTGCCTGTGTGAGCTTGTGCTTTGGCTCTCAAATGTCTATGCTCCGACCGCAGTCCCGCCCTGGCCCCAGCACCCCAGGTTATTGGCAGGAGTAGCAGGAATCCATCACCTCCAACCTCTTGCTTCTGGCACACACGGCAGCCACCCCGTTTCTTTTTTAGGCTATGCACCACATGTCAGGGAGTCTCCTAGGAGTGACCAGGCCTGTCTCCTCCGAGGGCTTTTGAAATTATTGCTGCGCAATAGCAATGGGCCCTCAGATCAATGTCCTTCTCTCCTTGTGATTGATATGGTGGCATTGTGCTCTCCCAGGTTGTTCTTTTTTTTTATTATTTGAGAGGAAAGAGAGAGAGCACAAGCAGGAGGAAAGGCAGAGGGAGAGGGAGAAGCAGACTCCCCGCTGAGCTGGGAGCCAGACATGGGACTCGATCCCAGGACCTGAGATCATGACCTGAACTGAAGGCAGCCGCTTAACCAATTGAGCCGCCCAGGCACCCCTCCCAGGTGGTTCTAAAGGCCTGCCCGACAGAGGATGGACATTGCTTGACTAGTGGGACCCTGCTCTTCCCAGCAGTCCCACAGGCTCCTTTCCTATCCTCTTTGCAGGTGGTGGTGTGGAAGGCACCAGTGGGATCAACACCAAAAGAGACGACATTCTAGAAATGCAGGGATTACAGCCTAAAGAGTTCAAGAGAAAGCATGGCTGGAATATGTGCTATTTTACATTTAAGATATAAAATTCTGATCAATAAATGTCACACGAGCAGAAAACGAATTATGGCTCACATTTTCCTGCATACTCTGGGCAAGACTTGCATTTGTGGTCATTGTCAATGACACACCATAACAACCCCTGAGAGAAGCATTGGAAGAGGTATTCAGAGGCAGCACAATAGATGATGCCACATCGTGAGTGATGATGTAACCAGCATGAAATAACGGATGTTAGCAAGTTACAGGAGCAAAAAGATCTGTATTACTTCTATACCAATAACTCACAAAGAGCCATAGCATTGTGAGTAATAACTGCTTTGTTACCTTTTTCTTGAAGTGGAGGACATAAATTAGCCAGGAACCACGTATCCAACATGAAAGAGCATGAAGAGATAGTTCCTGGACCTGAACAGGAACAGACAGGGCCCTGGATCCTACAATCTTTTCATGCACTCATTGGATAGAAAACAATTATGAGAATCTCTACTCCACCCATTTCTTAAACCATCAGTTAATCATTTTTTATGGGCTCAAAAACTTGGTAATACACTTTCAATCATTTTTATATAGACAGGGTTCCCCCAAAACTTTGCCCAGGGACTCACACATTCTAGAGATAGACCTGCTGAGCCCCTTACCATGTCTTGTCTGATAGTTTGTAATAACCTCCCAATTGGTATCTCTGTTTTTTAAATCTCCACAGTTTCTACTGCATATTCCAAATTGCCAAAGAGTGCTCTTTCTAAAATTCAAATCCAGTCAAGTGTTTCTTGCTTACAATCCTTCCCGTCAGCTGGCCTCTCCTTGTCTCTTTTAGCCTCATCTTTTACAATAAATACCCCATTACCTACTCTATGTTCTAACCACATGATTGGTAATGTTCAAAGCCCTCAGTGCTCTTAAATGTTCTACCCAGTCTTGGGATTCTCTTACCATTACTTGTCTACCTAAAGGATTCCTACATGTCTGGAAAGACTCACTCAGGCTCCCACCACCACCTCTTGGAATTCTTCCTTCCACCCCACCTTTCTCAGGCTGAAGAGGGCCAGAGTAGCTAGAGAGAAGTGGGGGAAGGAGGGAGGATGGAGTGGAGATTGGAGGGTATGGGAGATAGTACACAGAAGTTCTCAGGATTTTATTCTGAGAGAAAAGTGGGGACATCCAATATACCCTATGAATTGCACCTCCTAATATTCACATCCTTGTGTAGTCCCTTCCACTCTAAATCTAGGTTGGTTGTAGGATGCGGTTTGACCAAAGCAGAAAAGATACTGTGCCAGTTCTGGGCCTAAGTCATCAGAAATCAAGGCAGCTGCTGAATTGTGCTTTGGAAATATCTCGGCACCATGTAAGAAGTTCAGCCACCCTGCTGCTGGAGAGACCATGTGAGGAGACACAGGGCAAGGGAGAGACTGACACTACATGGTGAGAGCAGGAGACCCAGCCATAGCAGCCCAGCTCATGGGCTCCAGCTTCCAGTTATCCTTGTCAAAGGAATATGAATGAAGCCTCTTGGATATTGCAGCCCCATCCACAGCTTTGTGAGTGTCCTGTGAGCCATCTACCTGTATCCCAGTCAACCTATGGAATTATGAAAAACAATAAAAAGGTCATACCAAGCCACTATGTTAGCTGATACTTGAACCAGGACTCAACAGGTGAGCATAGATGCTGGGTGAGGGATGGGTAGCAAGTACCATTAGCAAACCCCTCAGCTGGCATCCTGAAGCAGGGCTCAAAGACTGGATGGGCAGGCAGGGTACAACACTAGATATCCAGCAAGACTGTATGTACCCACACTTGTTGTCAACCTAGCATACTCCTCCACTCTCCATCATGCTCACCTCATCAATCTCACACTTGATCAAGAGAGACGAGGCATCAAACAAGTGCGACATTGGGACATCTATCCATACCTGGGCCAGGCAGTAAGGCAAAGCGACCATCCAGCTGGCAAGGTGTTGAGGACAGGAAGCCAATACCTGATCAGATGTTGTAACAGAAATGGCTGAAGGTGATTACCAGTTAGTCTTGTTTTTCTGGACGAGGGCACAGATTTCATCCCAGTTAATTTGGCTTCATTCCATGACCACAGACTAAACCTTTAACCACAGCCAGCTGTCCAAATTGGATTCCCTCTATTTGTCTTGGAAAAGATAAAACAAGATACAATGTCCAACCCACAGCTTTTCTCAGGGAAATGCTGTGTTGTGAGTGAGACCATCTATAACAGTGGCAGCATCAGAAAAATAACTGGGTTCTAAAATTCATCTGTTCATCTCCTTCCTCTCCACATTCCAGCCTAAATTTGTTCTTCTAGTTGAACTCCCTATTTCTTAATGGGATCACCAGTCTCCACCCAGTCCCAGCTTAACTTTAACATCATTTTGAAGTCCCACTTCTCTCCACCCCCTACACCCAGTCTATACCTTGATATCACTTCTACAGTGTCTCTTAGCTCACTTTTTATTCCCAGAGTTCCAGTTTAGGTATGTATAACTCTTACATGGAAGGTTCCAGAGACTTCTTTAACTAGTCTGGAAGCTTCTACTCTTTTTTCCACATTCAATCCATCCTTCACATCTCTGCAAGAATAATCTTCCTAAAGCATGTTCTGAGCATGTCATTTTCCAGCTCACAATCCATCAACGGTTCGATAATTCCTGCAACATGGCTGCAAACTCAAATACCTTCAGGTGATTTAAGTGTAAGATGTGACTGAATGTTTAGGACAACAGGGAGCAATACAGGCCTGCTGACAAGTGGGGAGAATGAATCTTGCTCAAGGCATTTATATTCCCTATTTTTAGAACTACTGTTCTGACCAAATGAACCACTAAATTTCACAAAATAAAGGCCAGAATCTTTGGTCTAATATTCAAAGCTCCCCATGACTTGATTCCAACCTACTTTTCTAGACCCAAAGCTTTCAATGTCAGTGTGTGGTTCAGAAATTGTGGTACGTATATGGCACCTGGCCATTGCTCTTCCACCCCTGGTCCATGGTAGGTAATGCCACTGTTCATAGCTCTCTTTCCTGTTGGGCTCGATACAGCCTCAGCATCCTCCTCACAACACAATACTCCAGAGAGCATTTATGAGCTGGGTAGGCTTAGAGTACCAGTTAAAACCTATTTGCCATTGTGTGCAACTCATGTCTGATCAATTCCAGCCCAGGCCAAATCCCCTAGGTTTACTGTCCTGTGCTTATCAGACAGACCAGAGAATTTCAGCATTCTGAAATAAACAGGCTGGTGTAGCTGTTTTTCTCTCCCCGACACTCTGTGTTACCTCCTAGGCTGCTATGCTCTAGGCTCAATCCCATTTTAGGTGATTTGCCCCACCAGTCACTACAGGTCATGGCAGAGGAGGACCCCTCTCAGTAAAAGCAGATTTCTTGGAAAGTCTTCCATCCCAGTGCTCCACCAACAGCCTTGCAATGGCAAATAATCTCAGACCTTACCCCTATGATATTGTTGTTTTAGAGGAACTTACTCACAACACAGCTAGTCCACAGTATTCCGTCTGTTTGTAGGTCATTTGTTAATGTTGTGTACATAGATTCAAGCTCCCTAGAAGTATCATAATCTTAGTTGAATTTGGCTCAGTGGTGTGTGTGTGGCTTGTGGGAGATTTTTATGCTATGATGCCCACACCAAACAGAGTCTAAGATTTCTCCTGTTGAAGAGTTTATTCCATTCTATAACTATTTTTTTACTTATTTATTTGACACAGAGAGAGAGTACAAGCAGGGGGAGCGGCAGGCAGAGGGAGAGGGAGAAGCAGTCTCTCCGCTGAGCAGAGAGCCAGATAGGACACAGGGCTCGATCCCAGGACCCTGAGATCATAGCCCAAGCTGAAGGCAAATACTTAACTGACTGAGCCACCCAGGTGCCCCCATCCTATAACTATTGTTTCTATGACTTGGGGTCAGCTTCACTTTTTCCCATTTAATTGGGTACTGCACATTCAAAAATAAAAAAAAAAACAGTTTTCTTCTTTGTTTTGCAAGATGTTTATATGTTCTTCTAAAGCAACTGACTTTATTCTTTGTCCTAAAGGAGAAAGTAAGACAGATGCTAATAATATCACACAGACTAATTCAAAAGCCCAAGGAAGTAGGAGAAGAACCACTTATTTAAAAAAAAAAAAAAAAAAAGCTTAATAGAGCCAGTTTGTCTTCATTTATGATCCTCCTGAGAGGTTTTTAACCTGAGACCTGCTGTGTGGACATCATACCTGCTCTGTGTGGATATGCCCTAACAACAGGTGTGGATATAACAAAATTTCACATGAAAAAGGAGTCCTGCTTCACCTGTCACCCAAAATGCTGCTCTAACTTCCTGTACGGTTTAACATGTCTCCCACAAAACCTTCAAATGATTGGGTCTCTGGGGCAACCACAGACAGTGATGCAGCAGGTCTGAAAGTGAACAGGGCAGATAGTCAAATGCACATCACAGCTGGGAGCAAGGACCTCATGGACCTCCATGCCCCATGGCCTTAGCCCACTGAGAGTCTTTTATCTGTTCAGAATTCTGGGTTTGTTTTGTTTTGTTTTGTCTTGTGTTGATTTTTCCTAACTCAGGAATAAACACTGCTATGGACTGAATGCTTGTGTCCCCCCAAATTCATATGTTGAAGCCCTAACTCTCAGGGAGACAGCATTGAAGGTAGGACCTTTGGGAGGTAATGAGGTCATAAGGGTGGAGCCCTCATGAATGGGATTCATGCTCCTATAAGTAGAGACATGAGAGAGATCACCTTTCTCTCTGCCATGTGAGGACACAGCAAGAAGACAACCATCTGCAAGCTAGGAAGAGGGCCCTCACCAGACACGGAATCTGCCCGCACCTTTATCTTGGACCTCTCAGCCTCCCGAACTGTGAGAAATAAATATTTGCTGTTTTTAAGCCACTCAGTCTATGGTAATTTGTTAATAGCAGCCTGAGCCGACTAAGAACCCCACAAGAATTAGTTAGAGACAAAATCCATGCTAAGGGCCACTTGCCAAAGTGTCTCCCAAGGAGAGTAATTAATTCCATCTATCCTATCTGTACAAAAGGTGAAAGAAGGCATTATATGGGGAGAATCACCCCAGCAGGATAGGAATATGTTAAAGTTGGGTTTTTCTCTTTAGTAAAGACAAAGACACCAGTGAGACTGTGTTTGTAGCTGAGGTGGCTTCATGGAGAAGGCAGGTTTGATGGCCCCTGGGGAAATGAACCCTCAAGAACCACCTATTTTCACCAAAAGCTTGTTCATCATTGGGATTCACCTCAACTGAGATGGTAGGGTCAGCTCAGGCTGGGTGGCTAGGCCTCCTCTCTGATCCCTGGCCCGCCTCGGGGAACACACACCATTCCCGGGGCCTAAAGTCCAGGTAGGACATGCTTTAGCCTTGAGGTCCCTGGTGCACATGGAGTTGCATTTTATGAAAACTCATGAAGGATTTTTTTTTTTTTTTAAGATTTTATTTATTTATTTGACAGAGAGAGAGAGTGAGAGAGAGCACAAGCAGGGGGAGTGGCAGGCAGAGGGAGAAGCAGGCTCCCCGCTGAGCAAGGAGCCCGATGCGGGACTCGATCCCTGGACCTTGGAATCATGACCTGAGCCAAAGGCAGATGCTTAACCGACTGAGCCACCCAGGCGCCACCCACCTTGGAATCATGACCTGAGCCAAAGGCAGATGCTTAACTGACTGAGCCACCCTTCAAATCATGAAGGATTTTAAAATATTTATTTTGGGATGCTTCTCCCTCTACCTGCCACTCCCCCTGCTTGTGCTCTCTCTCTCTCGCTCTCTGACAAATAAATAATAAAATCTTAATATAAAATAAAAAATTTATTTTTTCTTAACTACTTTTCCCAAGTTAATCGATATGATCACTTTTCCTGTGGAGAAGAAAATATAGTGTTAAAAAAGAAAGATACTATGTCATCCTTACTCTCACCTACCCACCCCCAACTATGTGATTGCTGAGAGGGTGACTCCAGGTCCTGGCATTGCATCACCCAGTATGGAGTCATGCCTGAAAAGGCCTCCCAGCTAAGGCTACGTGGGAGAAGAGTGATGACAAAGGCTAGAAAGGGGATCTGTGCTATTTAACAAGACGTTTGCAAAACAATGGACTAGTAAGTATGTTGGAAAACTGACAAAAGTATATCCCTCTCATGATTGTGAGGATTTTAGGTGGTTTTTCATAGTTAACATTTTATGAGGAAATAGGAATATTCAGAAAGACTGAACAAAATCTCAAAGTAGCATGAAGAATTAATTACAAAAAAGCATAGAAAGAAGGCCATAACAAATAACAGCATATACAATTTTCTCTCATGGCCTCAAAAGTCAATCTCTTGATACTTCTTCAACTTTTATTTTCATCACCGTTCAATTTATTTCTCAGCAAATATTTAGGTTTCTTATTCATTGCCCTTATATAAAGTTAACAGTACATCTCTTGTGTTCTGCTTGTCTATTCCCCCACCCCCCCAAATGCTTCTTTAAATGGCAGGCCAGGGTGTAGGATGTTTGATGTTTTCTGAGTTACCATGAGTGCTGGGCTGTAAATAAATCATGAATGTACCACATCATTCATGAATTATTAATTTTTTTCTTGTGCTTTCTATAGAAGACTATGCATCAAAATCGAATTCAAACTACTGAAATCTTAGGTGGTTTCAGATCATTAAAAGAGCTGGTTATTCAGCCTTGCAGAAAAAAAAATTTTTTTATCTATGTTTATGTAAAAATTCTTACTGGCTGGAAGATGTCTAGCCTTCCCTACACTTACCAACACTACAGAGGTGATGCATTAGATCACAGAGAGCACAAGGGGCTTAAAGGTATAGAGGCCTCAGGTGCTGGGGTATATAGTTCAATTCTTTAATTGAAAATTGTCTTTTCCCATAACAGGGATCCTTTCAGTCTTTGGGCTTATAGCCCAATTCCACGCTTGTCTAATAGAATAATTTCTCCTCTTTTACAAACGGAGCACAGGCTGTCCCCAACTTACTAAGTACCCAACTTACTAAATTCCAGATCTTCAATCAGGAGTTGTTTGGTTGGAACAGATTACACGTTTCCCCAAAGAAACAAGATGAGCTGTCCCCAGGCGAGCTCACAGCCTGTTCACCCACAAGGTACCAGAAATATGAACCTAATGATAATCTAGAATGTCATCAACGGGTAGAAGCATCCTTCTATGGAAAACTGTGTTCAGTATTTCAACCTGGAATAGGAAGAACAGACCTCAGTGTTTATGTCACATAGGCTTGAGGCTGTTCCGGGCTGGGAAGAATGGGGAACCACAAGGAGAGTTATGTATATACATGGGTGTGTATATGGGTGCACCCATGTGAATGGTTGATTCTTAATTCCAGGGGTCTTTGAATTCAAAATTATGTTTCACGTGTATTTCATGCATATGTGTGCACACAAACATGTATTTTCTAGAAATAGAGTCTATTCCTTTCATTAGATTCTTGAAAGGATCTCAGATCTTCAGACTCAAAAAAATTAAGAACCGTCCCTCTAGCAGATATGAACAGGGAATGAGATGGGACTTCTTGCCAGGATCATTTTTCCATCCTATCAATCTCCTGAGACATTTAGAATAAATGCAAAGGTTCTCCTGCTCTCTGGGCTCCACTAATACCTGATTTTTAAATCAACATTCCTCTCCCTTCTGATGCACTAGGAAACAGGACCTCCTGTTCTGGAAGCAGTTTTTAATAGTTCCTGCTGCCTGTAAAAATATGAAGGTGTACGCAGAATTAATGTCTCCTTTCTTTCCACCTTTCCTGTTTTTCTTTCTCTCTGTCTCCCTCCTCTGTCTGTTTGTCTGTCTGCCTCTCAGTCTCGTTCTCTCTTACTTGGTCAAAAGGAACTGGTCAAAGGGAGGCTTGAAACACAGAGTACTCAAGTTAAAACCATTTACACTTCAGAGGAACGTGTTCTCAAGTCTTCTGTGACGCATGTGTCTTGCTGGTTTTGCTTTGGAGCATGTCCGTCTGTTCTGTCAATGAGAGTCAGTGTGGTCTCTGGAGGTCTGGAGGGTGAGGAAAAGGTGGAAGTGAGAGAGGAGTTACTCCAGGTAGCCTGAATCAGTTACAGAAGCAGAGACTTCAAACTCTTCATCCATTTGTTTGCTCTGTTTAGTTAGTGAGCACCTACTCTATGCAGAGAATTATGCTAGGCTCTGAGGGATACAAGGATGGAAAGATCTGGTATTCTCCTTTGAGCAACAATGTCATAGGAAGATGGACATATAAACACATAAATACAAATCAATTCAATTGCTAGAAGGTAGGTATTCAAGCAGCAGAAGCAAGGAAATAGAAATAATTCTGTTCAGTTGGGGTAAAAGTAGTGGTGGGAGATTCTATTTTGTGAGAAGGCAATTCATAGCCAGGAACACACCAGGGTTCTAGCTCCAGGGCAAGATGCTTGGCTCTTCAGCTCTCTGGTCTTGAGTTTCTGCATCTGAACATGATGGGACTGACCATCTCTAGGGGGGTGGTCAGAGAAAAGGGGATTCAGACAAACTGACTAAACTGACCTGGGGCCTACATCCAAGCCCTGCCTCTTCCTGTGCCTCAGTTTGCCCATCTTCTCAGGCCTTCCATTCTCTGTTAAATGGGAAGAGTAATGACTACTTTTCAGGATTGATGCAGGGTAAATAAGAATTAAATGTTAGTCCGTTTTCCTCCTTCTTCTTTTCACTCCTTCCTAGGATTCTGGTTATCATGAAGTTCTTGGGCCAGGTGATAATGAATCACCCCAACCTCTCCCACCATTTATTTGAAAATGTTTTTTTTTTCTGATGTATTTGAGGTTATGAATTCTGTTTAAGAGAATAAATGAAGTTTTTCTGACTTTTTGCTTTGGCCTTTTATGGGAATTATGTTTGCTAAAATGTAAGGGCGGCTGGGTGGCTCAGTGGGTTTAAGTGTTTGCCTGCGGCTCAGGTCATGATTCCAGGGTCCTGGGATCAAGTCCCACATCAGGTTCCCTGCTCAGTGGGCAGTCTGCTTCTCCCTCTCCCTCTGCCCCTCCCCCCTGCTCATGATTTCTCGCTCCCTCTCTCTCTCTCAAATAAATAAATAAAATCTTAAAAAAAAAAAAAAAAGAACATAAAATCAGGGAATATTTTTTTAAGCCTACAATTATTGAGCAACTACTATGTGTAATAAGTACCATACATGGACTTTAATTTCACAACAGCCTGACAAAGCAATTATTATTATCCTCTGCACTAGTCAGCGTTCTCCAGAAGAACAGAACCAGTAGGATGTATGTGTATATATATTTATCATAAGGAATTGGTTTGCATGGTTATGGAGGCTGACAAGTCCACAATCTGCAACGTGAATCAGCAAGCCGGAGACCCAGAGGAGCCAAAGGTTTAGTTACAATCCAAAGGCTAGCAGGGTTGAGATCCAGGAAGGGCTAATGTTTCAGTTCTACTCTGAAGTGAAGAAAAAGCCAATATCTCAGTTCAAAGGCCATCAGGCAGGAAGAATTCTCTCTTACCAAAGGGTAGGGTAAACCCTTCTGTTCTATGAAAGTCTTCAAGTGATGCAGCCCATTCACATTAGAGAAGGCAAGCTGCTTTACTCCGATTGGTCTCAGGAATTGTCTGCCAGCCTTACCTCCCCAAGGTCCAGTTACTGAAGAGTTAATGCCTGGCATAGTGGGGGACCTCAGGAGCCAATGTCTGATTGGCTGGTGCCTTGGCCACACTTGTGATTAAATATTCTAATTTCAACCCTGGCTCTCCCACTCGCCTACTACATTGGTTTGAAGATAAATTGCTTAACTTACTGGCCTCAGTTTCCTTCTCAGTGGAATGAGGGGTAAAAATACCACCTAGCTTGCTGACACGACGTGAGGATTAAATGAGAGTGTAAATTGAGTGTCTGGCATAGAGAAGGTTCTCAAGAATCAATAGCAATTACCATTATTAAATGAGATACCCCTCGCAAGGCACTTAGCAGTGTGCATAGAGTTAATGCTCCATAAATATGAGCTACCATCACCTCATTACTATTTAGAAAATAGAAATTATTTCAAAAATAATAGAAAATGAAATTATCTAGAAAAAATTCTTCACTGATTGAGAGGTGAAAACAAATGACTTCTATCTACTAACTCAAAAATTCTGTAACTTTATGGCAATCTATGGCAGAGATGTTTCTATGCCTCTGATATCAGAAACTGTTGTGCTATCCAAGATTCCCTCCAGGAGAAAATACTCTCTGAGGATTGTAACATAGGCTTTTCCACTGCTAATGGGATTATTTCACATGCATTTGCACACTTAAGCAGGGTTGGCCATTAGAAAACTTATTGAAAATTGTCTGCTCTCCAAGAGGGCATGTTCAGGGATATCCTGATTGTGTCCAGATGGTTTTGGCTATCTGTATGGAATTATCTAGCTGATGAACTATGTCCTCAGCCTTGAATCCGGAAATGTTCAGCCAGCAAAAAGAGAATTCAAATCCTTCTTTGCATAGCCTTATAATGTGCACACTCCAATTTGGATCCTTCTACAGAAAAGTGGAATGATCTTCCTTGGCCTCCAACTCACTCCATGTGATTGTTAACATCCCAACAGCCATGACTCCCATGGACTGCTGCCAGCAGTGTTCTTATGTTGGCATCCACATCTCCCAGTGGAACAATGGTCTCTTATTTAGAGGCCGTTTTTTATATAATTGTCCAAAAATAAATAAATGACATATAATCCCGTATCAAATTCTAATTACTATAAACTTTCACCTTGTTTTTCATAGCCCAAGCAAAAAGCCTAGGCAATTTCCCTCCTCCCTTGTGACAGTGTTCAGGATACATTCCCCAGACTATGGCACCTTGATGTACTGAATATTTTAAGTTGAAGGAATTTAAGAAATGGCCTGAGCAGAAGAGATTTTCTGACCTTCCCCTGAGCAGGACACAAAACCCTCATAGCAAGAAGTGCCCTTCTTACAGCTAGAGGAAAGGAACATCCTTATCTCTGAGACACCAAGAGGAATCTGAACCAACAGGCCTTGCTGGATCCCCATGTTTACCACACTCAGCTCACACCCTTTCTCATTCTGTCATAGTTTCCCCCGACTTTCCACTCTTCATCAAACCTAGTGTAAAAACACACTCAGGTGTGACTGCTTCTTCGGGTCTTCATTTCTTTATGAAGTTTCCCATGTCATGTAAAACTTACACTAAATCAATGTATATGACTTTCTCTTGTTAACCTATCTTTTGTTACAGGGACCCCAACCAAAAACTTAGAAGGACAGGGGAAAAAGATATTTTTCCTCCCCTACACTTGCTTTCCTCACATCCCCAAGATATCCTACTACTTTATCTTCAGCCAATCATTGTCTCCCACACTGAACACACTTCCTCCCCTAAAACTTTTGAGATCCAGTACGTTTCATAATTCAGAATTGTCTGGACTTAAGAAAGGTAACAAGGTACATACACTATATTTTAAATAACACATCCAACTGGGCCTGGGGAAGCATCCCATAATCAAACACATTTATATTTTAGTATCAAAACATATGAATATTCAACCAAATGGCATAAAGACCATAGGTAACCTCATAGGTCTGATTCTGCCACCACATGAGTTTTCCACAAACTGACAAGAAAACGCTTTGTTTCAGAGCTTTTTTGACTTTGAAATCACAGATATGGGGTCATAAAATAACTCTGCAGAGGAAACAAATCTTGCATTTTATATTTCCTTTCAAATGAATGGTGTCCTGTTAGTTACACTCTTGGCCTCTCTCCCTATGGCCCTGTACTCAGCCATGGATATGGGGATTGGGGGGTGTTGGGCAGTAATTAATCTGATGGGTACACTTGGCAAAAATAAACTGGGCATTGTCCACCCAGCTCCACACATTTTGCTCTTGGGAAGCAGCTGGTGCTCTGCCTTCTTAGGCCTTGGACCTTTGCCTAATTTAGTCATGATCCTTATTTCAACCTTAGAATTTATTATTACTGTTGTTATTATTATTATTATTATTAACAATATTTTGGCCTCAATCTGCCACCCTTTGTTTTGTTTCTCAATTTGTTAAGAACTAGATGAGAAGAGGCCTGACCTCTCAGAGACTCCAGTGTTTGGTCCTTGGCTGGGAATGTTGAGAAATTTAAACAGTGGGATTTTGGTTGAGAACAATATACCTGCACGGACCATTTTGGCAATGCCATGACCTGTGACTTTGTGGCCTGGATTTGGATGTGTAGGCAGGGCCTTTGACTCTGAACGTTTCTAAAGGTTTGTATTAGGCCAGGCAAGTTTTCACAGTTGTGCTTTAAACCAAGTTGTAGAACTTGAGAGGTATATCTCAAGTTTGGGGCAAAAAGTATTCTGGAATTTTATAGAGAAAACATCCCAGTCATGGAGCACCTCTTAGAACAATCTTGGTCAGGGGCACCTGGGTGGCTCAGTCATTTAAGAGTCTGCCTTCAGCTCAGGTCATGATCCCAGGGTCCTGGGATTGAGCCCCATGGCAGGCTGCCTGCTCAGTGGGGGAGTCTGCTTCTCCCTCTCTCTCTGCCCCTCACCCTGCTTGTGCTCTCTCCCTCTCAAATAAATACATAAAATCTTAAAAAAAAAAAAAAAAATCTTGGCCAGAGTGCAACTGATTCAGAGAGAGACATAAGAAACAAACTGTAAAATTTCCCTAAAAATGGAAATTTAAGGACTCTGGTTGACTCAACAAAACTATGATCTCAATGAGTTGGAAGTGGGAAGAGCAGAAGACAGAAAATGGAGAAAAAAGAGACAAAGAATCACGGATTAGTAGGGGACCATACATGACACTATTTCAGGAGAGCAGGACACCAAAAAGAACCAGAAGTTGAAACCGGTGGCTTCGGTGGTTATATTACAGCCCTGGACCTGAGACCTCTCCAGAGGGCCTGTGCCCACAAGAAGAGCGAAGCTTACAGGGATTCTCAAGCTTGAGAGGTTGGTGCTTGTTGAAAATGTAAATTCCAGGATCCCAACACCATGGTCCTGATTGGTAGTCTTACTTGGGGCCCAGGCATCTACATTTAAACATGCTCTCTAGTTGATTCTGATAAAGATGGTCCCTGGGCCATATTCTGGGAAACACAAATAAAGGCAGGATTAATGATTTTTAATGATTAAAAGAAAAACATGTTACAAATGCAAACACAAGCACTTCCTCCAGATCACAAGGTTCAATTCCAGGCCCCTGCAGAGCCTGCCTTTGGGTTCTGTCCCCAGCTGTCCGCCAATGCCTGCAATCTGAGTTTCTGACCCCATCCTTTTATGGGCTCTTCAATTCCACAAGCTGCTTGGATGGTAAGGAAGTTTCTGCCTGAATCTAAAAGCTATTTTCTCTCATGCAAACAGTTCTTCTAGAACACTGTGTAACTGGTTTTTTCCATGGTATGATAAGAAATAGGTGAAGGTGTTAGTCCTTTCCTGGGTTCAGGAAAGAATCGGCACTTGAGAAGAAGAAGGTTAATTTTTGCAAATGCCCCTCAAATTTTACAAGTAAATGTTTGACAGATATTTAAAAAAATACTTCCCCTAAGCAGCTGAAATGTAATTACTTATACCAACATTTGCCATATAATAAATTAAAATGATCAAGGAAAGATCTACCACAAGTGATAAAGAAAGGCTATTTGACAGGCCTCTTTCCAACACTTAGGGGGTGGGAGACAGGCAGCCTACCTAATCCAGATGGTGCTCAGAATATGTTCATAAGGATGAAGTTCTTTATTTTTGGTCATAAGTTGTTTTACTTACTACATCGTGTTCATGTACCCAAAGAAACGAATGGGTTTGCAAGTTATTTAATTCAACAGGTATTTCTGTTGTTTCAGAATTTCAGCTGAAATCCAAAGCTGAGAAAAATAGCTAAGAAGTACTACAAGTTCTAAAAAGAGAGATGTTGGGCACATCTACTCAGGACTTGTTAAGAGTGGCCAAATGGGATCATATGGCCCTTCTCCTGTCACCACCTCCAGCTTGTCTAAGAGAAGGGTAGGGATTTAGTGGTGGAAAGAGGCTCTCTTTAAAGAGAGTTGTCGGTTAGGAGAGCAGACACTGGAATGTACCTCTATCCTAAGCCAAATAAAGGAAACAGCAAGAGAACCTTTCAGATCCGCCAGGGGAAAGAGACCACTCACCTAGTCGTCACTGAGGTATGCCGGTCCTCCCACCAGGGTGGGGAATCTACATGGACCCAGGGAGCTGTGAGGCATGTACCTGATGAAGACAGAGGCTGCCCCACATGGCCCCTGGTGGCAGGGCAAGGCGAGTGGCCTGATCTTGCCAGGTTTCAGTGGGGGCAGGGGACAAGGGAGGCAAGCCTGCACAAAGTGTTCTAGGGGGCCAAGTGGATACCAGGAAGAGAAGCTGGGCACAAGGGAAAGAGCTGTGTGGGAATTACCCAAAGTGTGTATTATGTACAGTGGAGAATACAGCAGAGTGGAAGTCTGGACATGGGCGTGGAGAGCGTCCTCCAAAGAACCCACAAACGTTCTTTGCAAGAAAAACAAGCCAGTACTCAGGCTTTTTCCACAAGAGAGAAGGCATTCAACATCCAAGAGAGCTGTTCAAACAGCACTAGCTAAATAATCACATTTTGCCTGGCTTCCTACCATCCTTTCTCCTCTCTGCTCCTTGCTCTAAATGTGGAGGTGTCAGTAGCATCCAGGGTACAGGAGAGGTTGCAGAATCACAATGGACCACAGGACCCCTCCTGAATCCGGGGTTCTGAGTGCAGGTTAGGTGTGAGCAGTAGAAAAGGAAGGTGCTGTGAATCACATGAGAGAGCAAAAGTCTACCATTAGATTGGTCCAGATTTCCTAACTGCTGAAAACAAAAGTGTTTTAATACTTGGAAGTGAGAGATAAGAAAGCCAAGAGATCTGCCCGAGATATTGTCCAAGAGCAGAGAAAGGAGAACCAACAGGATGTGTGATGGTAGAAGAAAAACAAAACGAAACAAAAACTGGACATTTCCTGACTGAATCCTCCTGAGTCCTGTCTATTTTCTAAGCCAGATATTTTTGCAATGTGCCCAGGCTGCAAAGGATAGAAACATGAGTAAGGCTATTGCTGTCGTTGGGTAATTTAGACAAGTGTGGCAGGATTCTGGATTGAAGTAAGAACTCGTGTTTTTGTTCTCTGTGATTTTTCAGCTTCCCCCAGGCTAAGAAGATCACTGAGCTCACTAGCTCCTTTGCCTCAGGGAGGTTTGTGTTTCAGGGCAGAAAACAGAAACACGGGAAGACAATCTTTCCTTCAATTTGTTGTGAAAGACTTTATGATTTTTGTGAAAATATTAGGTATCCAGTAAGGAGAGCCAGAGAAAAAGGATTATCTGTGAAGACCAAGAGAGGGGAGGAATTTCTCCCAAACAGAAAGGGAATAGAATTCAGCTGGATCCATGGGTGGCAGGAGCCTGTCCCTCCTTCCACCAGTACCATAAACAGGAGGACAGAGTTTAGCGGGGGAAGAGTGGGTGGTGGAAAGAGGGCATGTCCCAGCTAATTGTCTTCTTTCAAGAAACTGTGAAGGTTCAGATGATGGGACAAAATGATGGGTTAGAAACTAAAGGCTTATAATTTCACCACCTGGGCTCTGTGGATACCATGGCTTCTTAGATTCTCATTTGTTCCTGGGGAAGATTGATTTTTCCACTCGTCTAGGGGCCCTGGGACTCGGAGTCAGATATAATATGGTTTTGAACTGACATTTATTGACTTTCTGAATTTTAATTGTACATTTATACCCACTACATAAGAAAAGAAAGAACCAAACTACAACCATCTTGATAAATGCCAAAGAGAAGCATATGTTAAGAGGCTAAAAACAAGAGAACCTTTTAACTGGGGGTCACCAGAAAATTACTTTATGGAGGATCCAAGGTTGATACATAGGATTCCAAATGACAGCAGGGGTGCAGGGATGAGGGTAAGGCATCCCAGTGTCAGCAAATGCACAGAGATGGAAAAGCCAGAGGGAAACAGTGTATGGAAGACTTTTGCTATAGTCATCCATAGAAGATGCTACATAGGAAGATCAGGGATGAGAAATGAAATGAGTCTGAGCATTGGTATTTATTTTGGCAGCAACAGGAAAATATCATTGGCTTTATAGGAATAACAGGACATGACCTGAACAGAGCTTTAGAAAAATTAATCTGTCAGAGATATATGGAATGGATGGAAAGAGAAAGTGAGATGGGATGGGAAACGGGAGGTTATTGCTGTAATCCAGAAAAGAGGTCATGGAGGCCATGACAGAGCAGTGGTAGTGACCTTGGATTGCAGAGAAGGCTGTGGAAGACATCAGGGAGGTAGATCTTAGACCTGCATGGGAGCAAGACAAGAGGGACTTCGAAGTGTTGAGCCCAGCTGATGAAAAAAATCATAATGCCATCATAGAAATGGGAAATAGTGGAAAAGGAGCTAATTTACAATGAACATATTCTAAATTTGAAGTTCAACATATCTGAATTTACAACTGGGTAGCGATTTCAGGGAAGAAGAGGAGCCTAAGGATGGAGTTAGCAGTGCTTTCATAGTAAAGTTGCCTATCTCCATAGCTGTCCCTTTGTGGATGGATGTCTCAGAATGATTTAGGGAGAAGGAGGGAAGGGTTGGGCTATGGCAGTAGAAACTTAGAGAACTGAAGTACAGAGCTGGGCAAAGGATGAGGCTCAGTCCAGATAATGATCCTGAAAAGAACTGGCTTTAAAGAATTTTCTAGTTTACTTGGGACTTTCTCTCATTTTGCCCAGTGCTCTCATGAGCCCTGGGCCCCTATCTTTCCCAACACCTTTCAAGCTTCCTGTATCATAGACTTTTCTCAAAAATGGGATGAATAGACACCTAAGAGCCCGAGACTTCCTGAGTTTGGAAAGGCTCTGCCACTTTTGACTTGGTGGACCCAGGGAGCATTTCTTAACCCCACTTGGTCTCAGTTTGATTACCTAAAAAAAATTTTTTTATTACAACAAAATGAAATCACTAGGTTTTTATGGAGAAGAAATGAAATAATGCATAACAAAACAGCCAATAGAGTGACTAGTAAATATTAAACTCTCAACAAATGGTAGTTCCTTCTCTTCTGTCCTGCCATGTGAGTAGTAATTCCTGGTACTGATGAGGACCCTTCAATGGAGGAGCACTGAATTCCATGCAACAGGATGCATGAAAACCTGCATCCTAGCACCAGGGGAGCTATTTAGTAGGTTGTGCCCCTAGGCTAGCTTCTCAACTAGGGCCCTCATTAACATGAGAGTTGGCCGAGATCAATGTTTGCTAATTTCTACCACCAAGGAATGTTTTGTCCTCTTTTCATGCCCTCCATTTTTTGAAATATTTTTCTACCCATTTGCAGTTTGTTAAATCATTGATTCATGTCTTATGTGAGCACCAGAGTTACTAAACTGGATTGATAGAGCTATTGCCCAAAGCAGTCTGGAGAGACTTGACATAAGACATTGTACAATAGTTCTTATAGTCTTAAACAAGAAAAATGGCAATATGGACATTGATGACAATGTCTTGGAATGTTAGATTCTAGGTGGACACCACTAGGCAAGGTGATCTCAAAGTTTCCCTCTAACACTCACTGAACCCATAAAGTAGTTTAGGGTTCCAACTAAGTGTCTTTTGGAGGACTTAATCATTTGTTTTGCCCTTAAGGGCAGTAATTCAATGTAGTAAGGAAGCTAAAACTAAGAGACGTTTTAAGCACTAGTCCAAGCATCCAAACCTTCAGTATGATGGGCAATCAGAACAGATATTAATGTGGGCTAGAGTAGTCACATACAATAGATGTTTACAGGAGGTAGAGTTTTCTCTGGTTCTTTAATGATGGTTGGATTTTAAGTAGCCTGAAAAGGAAAGGGGAGCATTCAAAGATTGGAGAAGAGAAGAATATCATTATAGGATGCACAGAAAAGAGAGGCCAATGGGAGAGAAGTGTTGTTCTCATTCTCCCGAGAAAAAAAGCACCTACCTCTCTACCCTTAGTTCTGGATTCAGAGGAAAAAGTCCAAAATGTTTTGTGATTAAAGTCATTCTTTTCTCCAGCTTCATTTCTAGCCCCTTTCTTCCCAAACTCCACACTCTAGCCATGTCAGAAGATAGTACCCCATCCACCAAGTATCTCCAGCCAAAACCCCTAAGGATCATCTTGATTCCTCCCTTGCCCTCTCCTCTCCTCCCCAGTCAATCTTCCAGAGAGACCTATAGATTCCATTTCTAGAATTTCCACCTCATCTTTATAAAATGCAAACCTGGTTAAGTCATTTCCCTGCTTAAAATATTTAGTGGCTCTCCATCAGCTACAGAATAAGTCAAATCCTCTTATCCCGGCATACAGACTGTTCATAATCTAGCCCCTGATTACCTTTCTAGCATTATCTCCATTGATTTCTTTGCTCCATGAAAAAGTCTATGGGATAGGAAGCTTGGAAGATGCTGGGAAAGGCATAAGGGCTGAGGGCTAAACCTCTGCAAGTAGCACACTTTCTAGCTATTAGAAGAGATGATGAGAGCTTAAAGTAATGCAATAGTAACAGGGACAGTGATGAAAATATGGATTTGAAAAATATTTAGAATGCAGGGTAGAACAGAGACGATTTAATAACTAGTTAGATTCAAGGATAAAAAGAAAAAGGTAAAGCTAGGATGATGATGATGATGATGACAATGACAAGGACAACCAGAAATGTTGGCAACATTAACCAACATTTTCTGTGTACTTATTATATACGAAGTATTGTTCTGAAGGTGATATGTGTTAACGCATTAAATCTTCAAATCAATCCTATGAGATAGAAGCTATTTTATCCACATTTTATATGTAGGAAAACAGAGGTACAGAGAAGTCAAATAATTTTTCTAAAATCACACAGGGAGTAAGGGCTGTAGAGCCAAATTTGCACCCCCATAGTTTGGCTTTGCAGCCTACACAATTAAGCACAGTGCAAAACTGCCTCTTGTCATATCCGACCAATTGCCATCTTTGAAACATGCCATACTCCTTTGAGCCTTCAAGTCTCCCCCATTCTTTCTGTATGAAATGCCCTTAACTTTTCCTTGGAGTGAAAACTTTAGGACACAGATCGAATATTACCTCCTCTGGGATGTCTTCTCTGTGTTCTTCCCCAAGCACAGCTCTTCACTCCTTATTCTGTTTTACCATCATACAGTGTGTGTAATTCCACCAGTGAGCACATTACACTACGTGGCAATTACTTGTTAATGTTTCTATCTCCCCTAACTAGACTGTGAGCTCCTTAACAACAGAATCTGTGTCACATTCATCTCTCAATCCCCGGGCTCTAGCATCCTCCTATGGCACCTAGTTTTTGATCCATAGTAGGCATTCAATAAATGTTTCTTAAATGAATGGATGAGTGAGTGAATAAGTGAATAAAAAATACGGAGGTGAGAATTCTCCACGCTGCCATGTTACTGACGGGTGCTGGTATGAGCTCTTAATGCAGAACTGGGCCAGAAATGAATAGCAGTGGGGTGATGAGACAGAGTGGAGAGGTCAGAGATGAACTTAAAACTGGGTATGTTTGAAGAGATTAGCAACATGACTTCCAGAATAGCCAAGTGGGGGATGCCAAAATCTGAGGAGGCAATTTAGGGAACTAGATGTAATGAGAGCTTCTAAAGATCAAATCTGAAAGGAGGAACAAACAGATATTACTCTGGTTTCTGGGCATAGGTTTCACCAATTCCCCTGCCATTTATTACCTGGAATACGACTGTTGTTCACCTATTTCCCTTTTTCCAGGGCTTCTGAAAATATGTGAACTGTGGAATAGACACCATTACCAAAGTTATCTGAAGAAGAAATCAATCAACCTTTGGAAGTAGCATGTAACAACCATCAAGTCAACGTTTCCAGATGGAAGCCAAAATTGCTTGAATTCTAAAATGTAATATTCACCTGAATTCCAAAATGTGATCATTCATTTCACTCACATGGCTGAATGGGCAGGATGTTCCCTTGGGCGGTCTTTATCTTCCATATCTCTCCACCCACTATTGTGGACACCATCTTATAGGCCCTTCTTAAACGACCATCATTTGTGGGAGAACCTTCCCTTTGTGCTTGGCTACTGGAGTCATTTTGTAATCTGCTTCTCAGACTTTTCAGACTTCTAAATAAGGGCAAGAAGTAGGTTAGCTCCCTTTCTCTGTGTGTGTTAACATCATCCTCTTTTCTCTCTATAGTTGTAGAGAGCAGAATGGAGTCTCTCATGTCAAGCAGGAGCCCGTATCAAGCAATGACGCAAGCAGTTCAGGGAGTGCAGCTAGGTGATGTCACCAGGACCAACGTCGGCTGACACCCCAGAACTGGTAACGAGCAGAACAGGACGAGGTCTACAGACACCCAAAACCGATTCAATTCCTTTAATAAGGGAAGGATTTTGGCAGCAAATGGTCAGACTCTTCAGACCTGACCCCTCCATATCTGACCACTTTTTTTTTTTTTTAAAGATTTTATTTATTTATTTGAGAGAGAGAGAATGAGAGAGAGCACATGAGAGGGGGGAGGGTCAGAGGGAGAAGCAGACTCCCTGCCGAGCAGGGAGCCCGATGCGGGACTCGATCCAGGGACTCCAGGATCATGACCTGAGCCGAAGGCAGTTGCTTAACCAACTGAGCCACCCAGGCGCCCCATATCTGACCACTTAAAAAAGGCAACTACTGGGGCCCCTGGGTGGCTCAGTCGTTAAGCATCTGCCTTCGGCTCAGGTCATGATCCCAGGGTCCTGGGATCGAGCCCCACATCGGGCTCCCTGCTCAGCGGGAAGCCTGCTTCTCCCTCTCCCACTCCCCCTGCTTGTGTTCCCTCTCTCGCTGTGTCTCTCTGTCAAATAAATAAATAAAATCTTTAAAAAAAAAAAAAAAAAAAAGGCAACTACTGCGGAAGGCTCTGTCTGATTGATCTCTGAGCAGAACTGAGAGCCTTCCCTGCTTGAACATCAGAAGCAGTAGGTGCTGAGAGCTGACCCGGGCCAGACCGAGGCCTTAACTGCGCGTCCACAGACTGACTTTGCATTTGGTTCATTCACTTCCCGCACCTTTCTGTCATCTTGTTTGTTGTGTGGCTTGTCTTCTGTCCTGCTCTGTGTGCTATGTAAGAAGCCAAGTTGAATCACATGGTGAATTGTCATTGAGTTTAGAATCCTGAACCGGCTTTATCATTGTGATTTAACTTTGCTTTCTGGTAGAATAAAGCTGACACTGTGGAAAGACACAGCTCATGTGTGCACCTTCATAGTGTCCTCATGCCCATAGTTCTTTCCTGTGCTGGCAAGAGAGTCGCTTTGGATGCCCATTTGGAACTCTCTTCTGTTGTCAGAATTCCAACAACTTTTCTGCACAGCCGTCCGCCCAAATGCCCCTGAGTAGTGTACATCTCCGTGTCACAGTCTTGTTGTAAACAAAGTGCAAGAACTAGGGTTTAGTCCTGTCCAGTGGTTCTCACGGGGAGATCCCTAGGCCAGCAGCATCAGTATCACTTGTTAGAAATGCACATTCTCTGGTCCCATCCCAGACCTACTGAGTGAGAGACACCACGCAAGACAGGTGAATCTGATGTGCCCTAAAATTGCAGAGCCGCTGCCATCGGCCACGTACTCGCCCACTTTCTGAGAGGATTTTACACTTTCTCCTCCAACCTCAGATAGCCCTTCCCCCCAGCACACTCACAACCTCTTAGATTCTCAGTTCACTAAGAAAATCTGAGGAGAACTTTCCTGGGCTCCCCCGCCCAGGCCCCCTGAGAAACCGGCGCCGTGCTCACACCTGGCTCCCTCCCTGCCGCGGCGCCCCCCCCCCCCACACTCACCCGTTCCGCCAAGTGGATGCCAGCGCGTCACCTGCTCGGGCAGCTGAGCGCCTGCGCGTGTCCTGGGCTCCTTCCTGTCGGGTTGTTCCCGTCAGCACTTCGTCTCTCCCCACCTCTTTTGAAAAAGAAAAGAGAAAAGAGAAAAGAGAAAAGAGAAAAGGAAGGAAGGAAGGAAGGAAGGAAGGAAGGAAGGACTGCTCCCTTCCCTCCACATCTGCCGTCAGCCACCCTTCATTTCGGGGATCCCCTCTGAGCAGAACCTCACAGGCTTGTCTGACCCCGCGGCTTGCGCGCGGGAGGCTCTTCATGACCCGCGGTGACGGAAGGATGAAGGCATGCCTGTGAACCGGGCGGGAAGGGGGAAACCGCCGTTTGAAGCAAACGAAAGAAACTCTGGCGGGAGATGCTGCCAGCTTCTTAAGAGGTGGCATATTCTTTATTAAGGAAGAATAGACTTTTACACGGCTCCCTTCCGACTTAAGGAGACTGACGTGCCCCACAGTTTGATCTCATTCGAGGAAAGACTAACTTCTCAGCTTCTATGGGGACTCTGTGCTCCTAAAGGGCAGATATCCTGAGAGAATTGGTCCTTTGTTTAGAAAAGAGGCTCAGTGAGGTTAAGGATTTACCAAGGGAGGCTTTCATGAGTTCCGAGTAGTGAACTGGAGAAGAAAATCGTTCTACAGCAAAATGAGCAGTGTACAAGCTGGCTAGGGCTGCCATAACAAAGTAAAACAGATCGGGGGGATGCAACAACAGAAATTTCTTTTCTCACAGTTCTGGAGATGAGAAGTGCCAGGTCAGTGTGTCAGCAGGGTTGGCCTCTTCTGAGGCCTCCCACTGCCTTGTAGACGGCCATCTTCTTCCTCTGTCTTCTCATGGTCTTTCTTTTGGGTGTGCCCCTGTCCTAACTTCCTCTTCTTGTAAGGACACCAGTCATATTGAATTAGGACCCACTTTCGTGGCCTCATTTTAACTTAATTGCCTCTTTAAAGACCCTATCTCCTTCTGTCACTGGCTTATTTCACTTAGCAGGACATCCTCCAGGTTCATCCATACGAACCTGGATTTGGTTGTTGCATACGGTAGGATAGGCTTCTTTTTTAAAGGCTGAATCATATTCCATTGCACGCTTATGTTGGAGGAGGTCATCAAGAGGACGTGACTGCCAGTTGACCCATGAGCTTGGCCTGAGCATCTCACAGCCCTCCCCTGTCCTTGGAATGTGGGTTCTGCTTGCCTTCCCTACTCTTCAGAGGTTTCCCCAAGGACATAACCTGGTGATAATGATGTGGTATTGAGATCATCTGGATGGTATATATGACTGAACCTAATTAAGCCTCTATATAGACTTGAAGGATTTGGCAGGCAGGTGTGGAAATCTACTCATCTTGCAGCCACTCAAGACAAGCCTGTGTGTAAGTTCCTGTGCTTATTAAACTCTGCCAGCTACCAGTCCAAAGTGGCCTGCCTCTTCCTTCCCTCTCTCCCACCCTTCACTGTGGGGTGGGTGGGGGGGGGGCAGTTTCACATTACACCAGGGTAGTTCTCAAGGAGCTTGCAAATCAACAGCATATACCACATTTTCTTTATCCATTCATCCACCAATGGATACTTCAGTTGTTTCTGTATTTGGGCTATTATAAATAATGCTGCAATGAGCATGAGAGTGCGGATATCTCCATGAGATCCTGATGCCAATTCTTTTGGGTAAATACCCAAAAATGGGATTGCTGAATTATATGATAGTTCTATTTTTAATTTTGTTGAGGAACTCCCATACTATTTTCCATAACAGCTGCATCAGTTTTACATTCCCACCAACACCATACAAGGGTTCCAGTTTCTCCACATCCTCACCAACACTTGCTATCTTTTGTTTTTTGGGTTTTTTTTGATAATAGCCCACCTAACAGGTGGGAGGTGATATCTCATTATGATCCCATTATATAAAGTGTCTAAAATAGTCAAATTCATAGAAGCAGAGTAGAATGGTGGTTACCAGGAGGAAATGGGGAGTTGTTGCTCAATGGGTATCAACTTTCAGTCATGCAAAATGAGTAAGTTCTAGAGATCTGCTGTACAATACAGTGTCTGTAGTTAACAATACTGTAATATACACTGAAAAGTTTGTTAAGAGGGTGGACCCTCAAGACTATTATGTGAGAGTGTAATAAGCTTGTACATCATCAGTCCCTGTGTTTTGGAGACTCTGTTATTATGGCAGTCTTGCTGTCACCCTAACTAACAAAGACAGCAAAATATCTTCATGATCTCAGGATTAGTGTGTATTTTTAAACTCTTGTGAAAACTATGGAACTTAAAAATCAGAAAAATGGTATAATTAACCCTATGTAACCATCTGGTTTTAGACTTTACTAACTTTTCACCACATTTACTCCATCTATTTTTTCCCAAGAGTTTTTTTTTTTAAGATTTTATTTATTTATTTAAGAGAGAGAAAGAGAGAGCGGGAGGAGGGGCAGTAGGGAAGGGAGAGAGGATCTGAAGCAGACGCTGTGCTGAGCGCAGAGCCTGAATCCAGGCTCCATCTCACAACCCTGAGATCAGGACCTGAGCCAAAATCAAGAGTCAGACGCTTAACCAACTGAGCCACTCTGGCGCCCCTTCTAGGATTTTTAAGAAGAGGCATGTTTTATCTTAAATAATCTGCTATGGTGTTTGGCATTGTACAACTATTGATTATCTTAAACTTTGATAAATGTGTGCTACATATGAACTTCTTTCATTGGTGACGAAATCAGAGAAGTGTGTGCTGTTTTTCCCTTATGAGGTAACAAAGGATAAAGAGAAGAACCATAGGAGTGGAATGTGAGGTGGATTGAGAGTTTAGTGGGACCAGGAAATCTGAGCAAGGAGCAAGCATAGCAATGGATGCAGCTTGGGGTTTGCAGAAATCTTGGGAAAGGCACTGAACTCTCCACAGTGTAGGATAGAAACTCAAGCCACTTCTGTTGGGGCGCCTGGGTGGCTCAGTCGTTAAGCGTCTGCCTTCGGCTCAGGTCATGATCTCAGGGTCCTGGGATCGAGCCCCGCATCGGGCTCCCTGCTCGGCGGGAAGCCTGCTTCTCCCTCTCCCACTCCCCCTGCTTGTGTTCCCTCTCTCGCTGTGTCTCTGTCAAATAAATAAATAAAATCTAAAAAAAAAAAAAAAAAAAAAGAAACTCAAGCCACTTCTGTTTAAACATTAAATATATAAGCAACTACATAGACTAGAGGACTTAGGGACACCAAGATGACAGCTAGCATGTGTTTAGCATATACACTGATGAAGAGATGGATGACAGAGTGCACCTAGTACTGTACTTCTGAGCACCATACCAACTTTGGTATTTAAGCCCAGAAGGCCATCCCAGAACAAGAGAAAAGCAAAATAAACAGGGCACAGCTGTACAACTCCTCCTAGTCTGCAGACCTGTAATCTAGAATTTTATCTGGTGCTCCTTCACCTGCGTCTGCACTGAAACTTCATTTGGCTTTGCCTTTGCAATTACTGACCCTCAGCTTCTGTCTCCACCTCTGCCACAGCCGGGAGGTAGGGAGCTAAGAGGTTGATCTTCCACCTGCTTGTGAAATGTTTACTTTGCCTTATTTGACCAATTTTTCTCCCAGTTGGGAGTAAATAAATCCACCATGAGCTCTCAGGACCAATCCTACCAGATCATGAATATTTTTATTTCTTGATCTTTACTGAACCCAAAGTGATGCAGCACGCTTCCTAATACAAAAAGTCGGGATGAAATATCCAAATGGAAGCACAAGGTGTCCAAGAGGCAGGTGGGGGCCAGGTAACAGGGGTGCTGGGTTTTTTTTTTTTTTTTTTTTAGATTTTATTTATTTGACACAGAGAGAGAAAGCACAAGTAGGCAGAGAGGCAGGCAGAGAGAGAGGGAGAAGCAGGCTCTCCACTGAGCAGGGAGCCGGACGTGGGGCTTGATCCCAGGACCCTAGGATTGTGACCCGAGCCGAAGGCAGCTGCTTAACCGACTGAGCCACCCAGGCGCCCCGGTGCTGGTTTTTAAGGGTGTGTTTTTTTCATGGTTTGTAGGCTTTCCTACTTGGGGCTTTAAGTCCATAATCGGGTGTCTGTTGTGTCTGATTTTGAAATCTTAAACCTATTCCCTCCTACGAGAGAAACCCTAGTTTCTGAGCTAGCACTCCATCTGCACATGCATCTCAAGGTGGGGAGCCGGAGGCTGTGACGGGGTTTCCGATGTACCTGGCTAACCTGCCACAATTAAAATCAATGGGGAAAACTAGAAATTCAGGTGGTTATTGCGTTGTCACAATGCCCATGAGATGGATTGGGGGACTATATGAAAATAGAATATTTTGTTTGGCAGTAATTGATAGTGTCATTTGGCAGGAAATGTCTCAAATTCAGTTATTCAAATTCACTTCTATTTCAGCCAGTCTGTAGAGCCTGTGTGGAGGATCAGACTGTACGGACGGAATTCTTGGCCAAATCTCTGGAAACTTCCAGGATTATCTGGATTCTATAGGGGTCTTGTCTTTCACTGTCCTTGACTATTTTGTAAGTCTATAGAGACTGAAGTTAATTTGTAAAAGGCTGATGATGATGCAAATAATTCCCATTCTTAGAAATGCAAATGAATTTTATCCAATGAGGATGCATCAATTTCTACTTAGCAGAAGAGGCCAGTTTTGCCTCTATCGGCAAATTAAATTCACTATTCCGGATTGCCTATAGATGTGTTTTCCCTTGGAATCTCCTTTGAACCAGTTTTTACTTCTCATTAGTTTCTCATTAAATAATGAGTAAAATAAAATCTTTGACACAAATTCATTTTATATTTGTATGAGTCACATTTTTAAAAATTACATTTTAGTACCCTGATTCTCCAGCAACTTAGCTCATCCCCAAAAGTGGGTTGACAAGGAGTGAGGGGAGAACCCTGAATTTCTGACTGAACATTTACCCAGAGGTGACTAGTTGAATGAGCTACTTGAAAAAACAAGATAATGTTTACCCTTATTCCTGGATATACAGGTTCTAGATTCGGATTGATTTCAGAATAGAGTTATAAAAAGCATTTTATGTCTGCACAGCCAAATTTGAGGACTGCTGTGATTCTCCTTTTTTTTTAATCCTACCATTTTAACTTTTTCATTTATATAACAAAAAAAAATGGTAATAACAGATGTGCTAGGCTTAAGAAATAGGATGGAAACTTGAACACCATTGGATATCGCTCTGTCTCTGCCTCAATTTCTCCCCCCACCCCACCCCCTACCTCTCTCTCCAGCACCTGTTCCCGTGTTAATTTCATTCTCCCAGGCTGGCTTCTCACCAGTTGTGGTCCGGCTTCTAGCATCTCAGCATCTCTTACTCATATCCTCTGTGGAAAAAAACAAGAGCACCATTAGCATAAGTCTTTTTTCAAAACTGTTTGCATGAGAAGGAGCATTCTAACTTGGGAAGAAGGGTGGAATTTTTTTATAGGTCTTCAGCAGGCAGGGTCAGCTGAAGTTCAGCTAGTTTCAAGAATATTTGTTCAAAGATGGTACTCAGGGAAGGGAGGAGTTATTCTGATTAATTAGCAGCCATTGTTTGGAAAATTTGGATTTTACTAAGAGAAGTGGAAGGAACAGTGAGGGGCTGAGGTCATGTGCAAGAGGGTGTGCAATCTACAGTGACAAGGACAGGGAGGGCCACAGTAGAAACTTCATAGTTCTTCAGTATCTCTTACATCTTACAGTCCTCTGATCATAGAGACCCTTTTTCCCACATGCAGTTGGCTAAATCCTAGAAAAGGATTTTGATTGATCGTGCCTATCTCTGGACCACTCACTGTGCTCAGGGAGTCTAGTCAAGAATGAAGAGGCTGTTCCTAGGCAGATCCAAAGGCTAGAGCTGGGGAGGAACAGGTCTTAAAAGGAGGGAGTAGCCCAGACCTCGCCCATGGGGTCATCACAGTGAGTAGGACAGCATCCCCCCATCTTCATTTATGTTCACAAAAGCCTCCTTTTCTTCCTCCCAGGTAAACAGCTCAATTTTGCCTTTAGGGGACACTGCTTAGGGGAGGACCACTCAGAGAACTTTTTGCCTGAGTATGGGGAGCAAACCCAAGGGAGATGAAAGCCTCTTCTGAGAGCAACCTAGTGCAAAAGGCTGGCTACAGCCCTGATGCCCAGATTTCTTCTGAAAGCCTCAAAACTTTCTAAAGTCATGGTCACTTACAGAAAATAAACAAGTTTGTTTTGAATAAACATCCCAACGTTGGCAATGCTTCTTGCCTCTACATTCTTTTCTCTTTCCTCTTTCAGGTATCCAGTGCCCATGGCCCCTTTTTTCATATTGTAGAGCCCAGGGCAGGCTGCCCCAAGATGGGCCATTGTGGCAAACAGATTATTTTGAGTTAAAAGTAATCAAAACCCACCAGATGCAGGAAAACTCTCTGCTTCCCCCTCAGCTGCCTAAATTTATATTGGAAAGGAGAGCCTGGACCAGGAAGAGAGCTATTAACAGAGATTCCCCTTTACCTAGAAAACTTATCTGCATAATAGAGCAACCTTGCTTTTCCAAACACTCCTTTCACCCTTCTTCCCTTTGTATCCTCAGACCCTACCCCTCTTTAGCTCATATAAACTCCATGTTGCCTCATTGTCTTTGGAATTTCATGTTTGAGTGGATTCCCCATACATATGCCTATTAAATTTGATTTTCTCCAGTTAATCTCTCTCATGTCAATTTGATTCTAAGTCCAGCTAGAAGGACCTTGTAGGGCAGAGGAAGATCTTCCTTCCTGACACTAAAAATAAGACAGATCTGCCCTATGAACATAGTTAAAATAATTAAGATTCAGGGGATGGAAATATCTGTCCTTGCCATTTTTATTTTGCTAGAAGAACAAGTTGGTGACATATCATGGACTTCAAAGTCCAAATCCCCAGACTTCCCAGTTACTTGCTCCATGACTGTGGGCAAATACTTAACCTCAATAAGTTCCAGTTTTCTCATTTGGGAAATGAGGAATAATGCCTACCTCAAAATTTAAAGGGATTATGCATGGAAAGACTATATGGAATATATTAAAATCCAATTACTATCATTTTTTTGTGATGATGATGATGGTGATAATTATGAAGGCACTAAACCCTACTCATCTATATGTTTTCACCCCACATTATTATTTTTAAAACAGAATTTCAGGATTAGAAGGGAATTCACAGATGACCTCAGCGAGGGGTTAAGCCTCTCTAAAGAGATCTCAGTTGCTCCAGGGCTAGGAAGGTTTGTGTGTGGTGTGTGTGTGTGTGTGTGTGTGTGTGTGTGTGTGTGTGTGTGGTGTATGTATCCATGTATGTCTGTGTGTCTGAATCTGTGTATGTTGATGGGATGTGATGATTAAATGGAATGTGACATCAAGAAATTATCAACACTGACACTGATGACAGATACTGGCGAATTAGCAGTGTAGAAAGGGGAAATGAAATTTGGCTTAGCTGTGAAAAAATAATACTAATTACAGTCATTAACATTAGCCCCTTACCATTTATGCCTAATTACCATGCTGCATAATCATAATCATGTGTGTCATTAAATGTATGCCCAGTTAACTTTCATGTAAGTTGTCTTGATTAGAATCAACATCTCTGGTCCACTTAGACACCTATTCAGAGATACACTGCTTAAAGTCATTGCTACTTCGGGGGCTAACAAGAGACTCAAACTAGAGAAAGTTTTCTCAGTCATATCCTAAAGAAGGAGGAGGCACAAACGATCTGAGGCTTTTTTCCTTCTTCTTCTACCAGGTCTTCAGAGTGCCCAGGGAGTTCATCTCACCACTGCGGAGGACACACACACACACACACACACACACACACAGAGCGAGAGATAGCAATAGAGAGATACAGAGACAAATAAAGACATGCAGACGAAGAAACAAGGAAACAGTCAGAAAGAGGTACAGGAGACTCAGAGAGGCAGAGACAGGTGGCAACAGAGAAGAAAGTAGACAGAGAGAGATACAAAAAGTGGGGGTAAAGGCACAGACAGAGTTCAGCAAGGAGAAGGAATTCATATGCCTTCTCGGGGCTGGTTGATTTCCTCTGATAATTTATGAGACAAAATAGTTCCCAGAAGCAGACCCAGACAATCACAGGGTTCCTCATTGTCCTGGATGGTGAGGAAACAGGAAGAGTGAGGTGAAAAGAAACGGAAGGTAGAGAGAAGAGAGATAGACAAAGCAACAGAAAAACTGAGAGATGGGGAAAGACAGATAGACATGGAGGGGTCAGGGAAAGGGAAGAAGGGTCCGAGGGGGTTCATGAGTCTGCTGGATGCTTGGTCAGTACCAGGCTGTGGAGACAGAGAAACGTGGGGGGATATATCCATGTCCTCTTTGTTGTGCTAAAATTTCCATGTTCTTGATGCGCAGTGTGGATATGATTTGTTTACTGGGCATCTGCTATGTACCTGGAACCAGGCTAAGTGCTTTTACCTATATTGACTCACTGAATCCTCAAATGACACTAGCTGGCAGGTACTATCATGATACCCATATTATAGAAAAGGAAACTGAGGCATGTAACTTGCCCAAAGTCACGCAGGTAGTGAGTGAGATTCAAATCCTGCCGTCTCGCTGTAGATCCTGTCTTCTCAGGCATGACGTAGCACCAGAAAACCAGTTCTGTAATAAACAATTGTGAAGGGATCCATGATTTTAAAACATCCTTGCTTGGGGCGCCTGGCTGGTTCACTGGGTAGGGCATGCGACTCTTGATCTTGGGGTTGTGAGTTCGAGCCCCATATTGGGGATAGAGATTACTTAAAAATAAAATCTTTAAAAAAATACAAATAAATACATTCTTGCTTAATTATAATTTCTTTTAAATTAACTTAATATGCAAGTTAATCAATGTTTCTAGAATATAACATTTTCATTTGCATGAAGACTTCATTTCCATGAAGACTTCCTTGTCAACTCAGCAAGAGAAGCAGGGGCAGAACTCTAGTGTTGTGGCTGACAGAGAAATAGAAGTCTCCAGGGGTCTTGTTACTTCATGATTTTCACACAGCATGATGGGCAGATCCCAGCATCCTGCCTCCGTGGGTCCTACCTTCCACAGTGACTTTGGGTTCTGTTGCTCTTCCACTGGGAGACCTTGAATGGACTGGAATTTGGTTTCTCAGGGACTCATTTCCCCTGTGGAAACTCATGCAAAATATCTTCATCAGCTTTCTGATCTGTTAATAAATAATGATAATCTGTAGAAGAATTCATTTGGTTATCATCCTTGGAGATTAATTGGGTAATTAATTTTAGCTAAGTGCGTATGAAATATAAAGTGCCTCATAAGTCTTCAGGATTTATGCTCCCGTGTTCTTATGAGGCCTGCAGGGCAGAGATTCTCTGCTTCGAAATGAGAAGCTGATTATGAATGCCCCCGATCAGGGCTGTTTCTCACTAGATTGCGCCAACCCCCTCCAAGAACTCATTGGGAAGGCGGACGATTGTCAGGGTCATTTTTACTTGCCAGACTGAAACTCTGAGCTCTGAGCTGCAAATCGAAAGGAACTGGAAAGAAAGAATTCAGCTTCCTGGTTACTCAATTGCAGGTCATCTTGTGCATAGTAGGGGGAATCTTTTCCGTAGGGGCATCTTTTGTGGCAGTGGTGGTGGTTGTGAAAAGGGCTTCTCATGTCCATGGAACCCTTGCCAAACCAAGCTCCAGGGGATACTGGTGTGACTGTAGCCCATGCTTCCTTTCTGTAACTGCGGACTTTTGAACATATTGACAGCTAACACAAAGAAAGGGCAAGAAGGTGACGATACTGGTTAGTGGTTAAAAGCATGAACTTTGGAGTCCTACAGGCTGCATTTGAATCTGGCATAACTGTGCCCCACCTACATGTTCACAGCTTCTACCATTACTGCTGTGCAGAGAACTCCTCAGTTCAACTTACATCACTGTAAAAATGACTATGCTAGAACCTTTAGAGAACTCAGTGATTGTGGTAGACTGAGCCAAAAAGATCTGTCCACATTCAGGGACGCCTGGGTGGCTCAGTCGGTTAAGCATCTGCCTTCGGCTCAGGTCATGATCCCAGGGTCCTGGGACTGAGCCCTGGGTCGGGCTCCCTGCTCGGCGGGGAGCCTGCTTCTCCCTCTCCTTCTGCCCCTACCCTGCTTGTGCTCTCTCTCTCTCTCAAATAAATAAATAAAATCTTAAAAAAAAAAATCTGTCCACATTCTAATCCCCAAAACCTCTGAATATTACCTTGTATGGCAAAAAAATAGATGTGTTACCCTTTATGGCAAACGAGGTGATTACATTAAGGATTTTTCAAGAAGGTGCTTATCCAGGATTATCCACGTGGGCTCTAAATAATCCAGTGGCAAGTGTCCTTATAGGAATGAGGCAGAAGCAGCGGCAATGTGACCATGGAGGCAAAGACTGGAGTGCTGTGGCCACAAGCTAGGGAAGCGCTGCGCCCCCCCAAGCTGGAAGGGGCAAGGGACAGATCCTCCCCTGGAGCCATCAGAGGGAGCACAGCCCTACTGACTCCTTGACTTCAGACTTCTGACCTCCAGAACTGTGAGAGAATACATTTCTGTCTGTGGCACAGCCGCCCAGTTGGACGTACTTCGTGACAAGCAGCTACAGCAAACTCCGCAACGGCTCATGGGACGAGGGGAGTCGAAACAGGGAAACCTGTTTGGCTTCATACCTGTTACTGGTTTTGCAACAAAACAACAGTTCCTTAAATTCCACTGTTAAGCATTACGGTTGGTCTTAGAACTGCATGCACACAGCAGCATCTTTTCAAAATAAAAATAGAGCAGCCAAAATGTCAGCATTTACCTTGAAGCACTTAATTTATTACCTCTGAAATTTTCCCTCCCTTCATACTTGACACCGTTGTGAAAACATGTTTCCCTTTAGTGCCAAAAACTATACTATATTTAGTTTACTTTGCTATGTGTTTATTCCCGCACCAGAACACGCACACACACTCACACAGAGCTCACTCCCACTGACTGCGTGCTCCGATTGGCTACCGCGCCACTAGACAGATAGGTCAGACTTCAGTGGGACACCCTTCTGTTGATACTGCGGGCATTAAACCGGTTTGGAAGAAATCCAAACCCATATTATAGAAAAATTCAGTGTTATGGTACACCTCTATCAAAGTGCTTACATAAAAGCATACCTTTTTTAACTCAAGGTTTATTGAGATATAATTTACATAGAGTAAAACTTACCCTCTCTTTAGTCTACTGTTCTGAGTTCGAACAAATGCATAGAGTCTTACAACCACCACCGCGATCAAGATACAGAACAGTCCATCATCCCAAAAAGTTCTTTCACACCCCTTTGAGGTCAACTCTACTCCCTGGCCACCAGCACTCTCACGACGGACACAGATAAGCAGAGCAGGGCCTGGCCCCTGGTTACCACTCCCTAGGTGATTATATTAAGGATTTTTAAAAATCATTACATCAGTAAAACAGCAATAGTATGGTGCTTCCTAGGCCATGGCCACACCAGCCTGACCGGTTCCTTGTCTTCTCCAAGCTCCCACCCACAAGGTCTACCCCTGTCGTCCCTTTTGGCTGGAATGCTCTTCTCTTCTTCTGCACCTAGACAACCCCTACTCATTCTTGAGATCTCAGCTTTGACATCTTTTGCTCGAAGAAGCCTTTCCCGAGTAGCTCCAATCCCTCTACATTGCATCGAGCACAGCAATTTTACATTTGTTTGTGTATTTTTTGATTAATATCTATCTTCCCCTTAAACTGTGAGCTTCATGAGGGCAGGGACCATGATCTTATGCTGAGCGTAGAGTACGGTAGTAGGTACTCGATAAAGACTAAGTAAATGAATATATCCTTTGAAACCGGCAATGTTCTAGATGTTTGCTTTTCATTCTTTAAAGGGTGCAGCAAAATCAATATTATTATTGCTGTTTTACTGATGTAACGATTTTTTTTCTGATGTGATGATTTTTTTTTTTTAAGATTTTATTTATTTATTTGACAGAGAGAGACAGTGAGAGAGGGAACACAAGCAGGGGGAGTGGGAGAGGGAGAAGCAGCCTTCTTGCTGAGCAGGGAGCCCGATGTGGGGCTTGATCCCAGGACCCTGGGACCATGACCTGAGCCGAAGGCAGATGCTTAACGACTGAGCCACCCAGGCACCCCTGATGTGATGATCTTAAACCATAAATTCTTTGACGTTCCTCCCTCCAAAAGGTGGACTCTAATTCCCCTCCCACTGACTCAGTGACACCCTTCTAATGAATAGAATGCGGCCCAAGGGGCACCTGGGTGGCTCAGATGGTTAAGCGTCTGCCTTCGGCTCAGGTCATGATCCCAGGGTCCTGGGATCGAGCCCCACATCGGGCTCCTGGCTCAGCGGGGAGCCTGCTTCTCTCTTTCTCTCTGCCTCTCCCCCTGCTCATGCTCTCTCTCTCTCTGTGTGTCTCAAATGAATAAATAAAAATCTTTAAAAAAAAAAAAGAATGTGACCCAAGTGACAGTATCATAGAAGGCATTGCCCTTTGTCCTTGCTTCCCCTGGGGTCACTCAGTCAGGGGTGGGGAAGCCAGCTGCCATGTCATGCAGATACAGGAGCGGCCTTATGAAAAAGCCAGCGTAGTGAGTTACTGAGGCCTTCTGCCCACAGCCATGTCAGTGAGGAAATTGGATCCTTCAGCCCGTGTCAAGCCTCCAGGATCGCAGTCCTGGCCAAGGTCTTCACTGGCCCCTCATGAAAGACTCTGAGCCAGAACAATCCAGCTAAGCCCCTCCCAGATTCCTACCCCAGGGAAACTGTGTGAGAGGACAGACGTTTGCTGTTTTGCACCGTGAAGTGGGAGGATCACTTGTTACACAGTAGTAGCTGAAAGAACTGGTAGGGGAAATAAAGAACAGCAAGTGTAAGTGACTTGTTTAAGGTCACACAACCAGTCGATGGCAGGTGCAGGATCCCCACACAGGTCATGTGGCTCCCGAAGCACACATTCTCTGTCCCACACCACGCTGCCTCCTAAAGATGCTTAGCATGGCAAATGCAAAATCATCTGGCTGCTAGTATAAAAATCTTTGCAGATTGGTTCATGTTACAGTTTCAGGAGATTGCTTTCTGGATTCCCAAAGAAGCTGCTGACTGGAGGAGTTTCTAGGAGAATGGCAAGTAAAAAGGCAATTCTAATGAAGTTTTAGTGGACTGAACTATTTCAAGAATCTCTGTGAAACCAATTTGTTGGAAGAGTAGATTGAGGCAAATTTGCTATAACTTGAAAGTAGCTTTTTTTCCTTTAGCTCATTATTATGGTATTGTAAACCAGTTTTCACACAGTGTGAATGCATTATCCTAGAATGCTCATTTTTTATATATTCATTATATTTGTGTGTTTAATATTTTATAAATTATACATCTTTAATAGTGTAAATATTTATGTTTAATATATATATGAAGGAATTACTGAAATTCAGTATTTTGCTCAGATTGCCTAGTTACCATTCCAAAGGCTCATACCTTGCAGTAGGCAAAGATTTCTTAAATAGGACACAAAAGCACAAATCTCAACATACAAGTTAATTAGCCATCGCAAGCTATTTATCTGCATGGTGCCCAGTGGTATTGCTGTCTATGCTGATTAGACTGAATATCTTCATCCCATCACTCTAGAATGACGGACTCATTTCCCTTTCTCCTTCTATTCCTTCCCTTTTCCCAAATTAATAAAAGATTCCTTTCATCTAATCACACCACTCACCTTTATTGTCTTTCTTTATTAAAGCATTGTCACTAGTTCCCTCCTCACGAGTATTGGACTCTTTTAGCTAATTTATGTTGAGGTCTCCTGGCACCAGGACGCAGGAACGTTGGTGGGCCATGGAAAGTTCTGCAAGTGTGAACCGGAGAGATGGAGAGACATCTCTCGTCAGTGATCCCATCTTCATGTCTGTGGAGATTTAAGAATTGCTATTCAGTGGCAAAGAACACAGAACACTTTGGTTTTCCCCATAACTTTGCTTTTTAAGAATCTCAACTCACCCTGGAGCTGGAAAAAAATCTAATAATGCCAAGTAACAGCACCTGGGTCTCCTTGGCTAAATTAAGCCCATTCCAGGGGTTGTCTTTAGAGCAGACTACTAAAATCTCAGCCCCTTGTCCAGTTCGCAGCTCATCCCGGTGGGAGCTCAGCTGTCTGTGACATGGCACTTGGCCTCTCTTCTCCATTCTTCTCTTGGGGCCTGCTTCCCAGTTGGTGGGATGAGTGGAGTCTGGGGAAAGGGTTCAGGCATGTGAGCATGTGAGTGCTGGTACACTGGGGGTGACCATGGGGACACTGAGCAGGTCCAGTTGTTCCTTGCAGCTACTTTACCTACCACCGGCTATAAAAAGCTCATGGTGTCTGTGTCAGGGATGGGACTTTTGGGGACTGAATAAATAACTCCCCTTCCACTGGGAGGCAGACATGGGAGTTAGGCTGAGGGAGATAGGAAGCACCTCCTGATAATGCTTATCCTGGCCTGCAGGGCTTATGGAGCTAAAAAGAGCAGGCAGGTCAATGCTCCATCTCTGCAGCAGACAGATGGACCCAGTCATGGTTCCCAACACTGTCAGTTCTTCTTACGGGCCTGCAGGGGTAAAGCTGACCATGCTTCCTTTCTCATAACCAAGAGAGAGAAAGACAGTGCTAAGCAAACACATACAGTTCCTCCACTTCAACTCACCCATCAGGCAAGTCCCTCTGCCTCCTGGGATGGGCGGGCAGTGGGTGAAACCAGAGGCTGAGAGAAGTCTCAACCAAATAGGTCAAAACCAATCAGAATGCACATGTATGAAAATGCATGCACATTTTTATTTAATTTTATAAGCAGCGTAGTGAAAGATATGGAAGGATACCTAGTAGGGGGCTCACAGGATTGCCCAGTTTGGGGGGTGATGGGTGGGATACAATGTGAAAGGAGGAGGGGAAGAGAGTATAGAGATAAGCCAAACAGGAAAAAAAAATCACCAAAAAACAGTATGTATGGTGTGATCACTATATATATATATATATATTATTGCATTAAGAAGTGATATTCAAACTACTTCAGCCTGTATAGCATGGTTAATACTCCGCCAGTTAAAGTAGATACCAAAGAACCGGGGCAGGATCCCTGAAAATTCCCTCACTGAACCAGGCATTATCTGGAGTGGAGGGTGGCCCAAGGGGTTCTGGGAGGGAGACTGGGAGGCCAGGGTGATAGGATGGGGTTTTGGGGGGGAGGGTGGTAGCACTTGAGAGGGAGGCTCAAGACAGTAGCTACTTACTAAACCAATTCAGAAGCACATCAATGTTTTGACAACATGCCCAGCTCTATCAGTGCATTCTACTTGAATATTTGTTGACTTACTCATAAGTTAAAATCAAAATTCTTAAAACATAACAGGAAAATTTTCTTCCTATGCTATGTTATCTAATTCAACTGGGACTAAGCAAAGCTCATATGAAGAAAACCTCAATTCTGGGGGCTGGAGGATCCACTTCAAAGCCTCACTCAAATGACTGGAAAGTTGAGGCTTGGCTGTTGGCTGGAAACTTCATCAGGGCTGTGGATTAGGGCCTTGGTTCTTCTCCATCTGGGCCTCTCCTTAAGCTGCTTGAGCTTCCTTACAGCATGGTGGTTGGGTTCCAAGAGAACCAGGAGGTGGCCTTTTATAATCGAAGAAGTCACACAGTGTCCCTTCGTTATAGTCTATTGGGCAGAGCAGTCCCAAGGGCTCACCCCGTTTTTAGGGGAGGGGACTTACCACTCCACCCCTCCAGGGGAGGAGTGTCAAGGTCGTACTATAAGAAGAGCATCTGGCAAGGAAAGCACGGGAGGAAATAGAATATGCCACAACACACTTCTGCTATGTCTGTGATATCTATAGTCCACGCCGGCCTGGGTTCCAAAGGTCTCTGCTTTTTTCCATGCTGCCACACATAGGGCCCGGGTTAGCTAGTGTAACTGAAAGACTGGAGGAAGAAGGGAAAAGTTAAAAACGTACAGGCAACCAAAGGAAGAAATAAATCAAACATTTGTGGAGCTCCTACTTAACAGTGTGGCAGGCATTGTGCTAGGTGCTTCTCATAGATCTTTATTTTAATTTCAAGATTTCAAGATCTTTATTAATCTTCCCCACAGCTGTGTGAGGTACTATCATTACCACCTCACAGAAGAGGTACTTAGCAGCTTGTCCAGCTGTATAGCCATAACCGATAGCCAGCATGGCCATACTGGGCTGCTCGACTTCGAGCACCGTGTTCTTGCCACTATTCTGTGCCTCAGAGTGTAGAACATAAACACATTCTGTAAAATGCTGCTATGCAGTTCATTTTGTTTCTTCTTCTACATATATAAAAGATCTCCTTTTTTTACCTCTCAAAAGGGTTAGAGTAAAATATGGCAAATAGTAGAAATGTATAAATGGGCATCTTTTTTTTCCAAATAACCGACAGTCTTCTCAAGGAGCACATTAGGTAACTTCCTTTTCAGTTAATGCCTGAGTTATCATTTGACCATGTAGGAATGTAGAAATTACTAGCTAGGGGATTATATAAGAAACCCTTACTGATTATTAAGCTAATTACATTATAAGGTAATGTAAATGTTAAGACATATAGAGGAATTCAGCATGGGAGTTTATTAAGTACAAAATGATGGGTACATCGTGATACAAGTGAAGTCCCAAGAAGTTTTGCATAAATGTACTTTTGGAATATGTATTAATATATTTTTTAAGGATTTATTTAATTTGAGAGAGAGAGAGAGAAAGCATTTGCACCTGGGGTTGGGGGGAAGGGCAGAGGGAGAGGGAGAAGGAGAGAAGCAGACTCCCCACTAAGCATGGAGCCTGCTGTGGGCTTCGATCCCACAACCCTGAGATCATGACCTGAGCTGAAATCAAGAGTCAGACGCTCAACTGACTGAGCCACCCAGGCGCCTCTGGAATATGTACAATTATTAAATATACTGTGGGACTCCCTGTTTAAAGAAAATGTACATTTCTGTCGTTGCAGCAGGGATTCTCTATAGTGGGGCACAGATAATGGAGTTCATCATAACTAGAACCCCCAATCATTAACTAGCCATGTTTAATCTGAGCATAAGGATCCCTGCTGCAATGATTAGGGAGGTTTTCACTAAGATACCTATTTATAATAAGATCTGGCATAGGTGATGGAGAGGATAAGAATGCCCCTCTTTTACCTGGTGCTAAATGCAAATACCCAAAGGAGTAGTGAAAGACAGAGACTGAAAGGATGACACATATTTTACCATATTGCTAACCTAAGCATAGATGCAATTCAAACAAACACAGTATGTCATCAATATATGGGGCTACTGAGAAGCTTTTGACACTGACTTGGAAATGCAATTTCCTACTGAGGCCTACTCTTTAAAATGAACAAATGATTGTGTAGAATAGAAACATGCTAAGTCACCTGAAGGAAACAGAATGGCTTCCAGGCCAGTAGGGCTCTGCATTGATTTAGTATTTTAAGAAAACACTGCATCCATCAGAATTTAGGTAGCATTGAAAACAAAAATGGAGTCACTGAGGCAAATGTTGGTTGGGCCTATTTGATCATTCATTGCCCAGAAGAAGGAAGCCTTAGTGGTATGAACACTATGGACCATTTTAGACGGCATGGTCCTATTCATTCATTCACTGAACTTTCTCAAGTGCCTACCTGGCCAGACATTATCCTACATGCTGGGAATATGGAAGTGAATAAGTCAAAATCCTCATGAAGTTTACATTCTAGTGGGGAAGTCAGTCAATACAAAAAAATAAACACATATACTAATAACATGAGGTCTGTGCTTCAAAAAAAGCTTCACAAGGTAGGAAGACAGTGAATGAGGGAGGTGATGGGAAAGGAACATGGTATTATTTTAGATAGAAAGGTCATGAAAGGCCTATCTGAGGAGGTGACATTAAGGCAGAGATATTCGAATGAAGTAAGAAGGTGAGCCATATGAAGATTAGTGGGGAAGAGAGTTCTAAGTAAACAGAACAGCAAGTAGAAAGCTCAGAGGTCGGAGTGAACCTGTATGTTCAAGGGACAGAAAGGCCAGTTTGGGGACTCATTAGCGCCTTTGCCAAATGTTCTGGTTCTCTCTCCTTTCAGGCACAAGGTAAGATTGCATTAATTGGTTCTTCTGTGGATGGGTAGGACTATGTGACATATTTTGGACAGTGAGGCATGAGTCAAAACGACATGTGCCATTTAAGGACAGAGCCAATAGGCTGTCCAGAGTCTTTTTTTCTCTCTCTGCCATGATGATTGGTAATGCAACAGACAGGACTGCTCCATCAACCACAATCTAAGAGCGAGGAAGACAAGGTGGCTAAGGTCCCTGGCTGACCCTTAAAAGACATAAATGTGAACAAGAAATAAATTTGTATTGTGTCAAGCTTCTGAGATTTGGCGTTGTTACCTCAGTATGGCATCACGTGGCCTGACCAACACAGTCAGTGTAACTGGTGAGGAGAAAGCTAGAGGGAGGGAGGTCGGAAATGTCATCTGAAGGATAAGCAGTGGACAGATCATGCAGAGGCTTGTAGGTTATGATACATTTGGGTTTCATTCTGTGTGAGAGAAAAACTCCGGAGAGTTTTGAGCAGGGGAATGACATGATGATTTGCATTTAGAAAGAATCATTCAGTCATGTAGGGGAAGTCCTTATTCGTGGGAAACACATAGTGAGATATTTAGGGATAAAGTATAATGTCCTCAACTCACTTTCAGTAAATGGTTCAGTAAAAATGTGTTTGTGTGTGTGGCTGTGTGCACATGAACAAGGGGTAAAATGGTAACTGGTAAATCCAGATGAAGGGTATGTAGGTGTTCATTGCCAGCTTTTTCAACTTTTCTGTGGGTTTAAAAATTTTTAAATAGGGGACCTTGGGTGGCTCAGTTGGTTGAGCATCTGACTCTTGACTTTAGCTCAGGTCGTGATCCAGGGGTTCTGGGATGGAGCCCCGCCTGGGGCTCTGGGCTCAGCAGGGAGTCTGCTTCAGATTCTCTCTCCCTCTTGTCTGCCCCTCCCCAGCTATGCACTCTCCCTCTCTCTCTTTCTCTCTCTCTCAAATAAATAAATCTTTAAAAAAAATATTTTTAGGGGCGCCTGGGTGGCTCAGTCGTTAAGCATCTGCCTTCAGCTCAGGTCATGGTCCCAGGGTCCTGGGATTGAGTCCCACATCGGGCTCCCTGCTCGGTGGGAAGCCTGCTTCTCCCTCTCCCACTCCCCCTGCTTGTGTTCCCTCTCTCGCTGTGTCTCTCTCTGTCAAATAAATAAATAAAATCTTCAAAATATATATTTTAAAATCACTCTAGAGAAGTACAAGATGGGATAGAAGCAAAGGCCATAGGAGGGCTGCTGCGGATAAGAGATGAGGTGATTTGGGCTGGAACAACAATTGTGAGAAATGGGTGGATCTGAAATCTAATTTATACATGGGGCCAGAAGGACTTGTTAATAGATTGGCTATGGGATGTGAAGTAAAGTTTAGAGTCAATGTGTCTCTTTAGGTTTTTGTCCTGAGCGTGTGGGAGAGTGCTGGATGCCATTTACTGAGATGGGACAACAGGGGAGAGCCAGCTTTAGGGGATAGGAAATAGCAATTCTGTTCTGGACAAGTTAAGGGTGAGGCTCTGAGTAGAGACTGGGTTGGCAGTTCAGTGAGTGAGCTGGGGCTTCAGAGAGAAAGTTGGCTGGAAGAATAAAATTTGGATGTAGTGGTATAAAATCAGCATGTAGTGGTATACTGAGAAATCACCTCTCTACCTCTTCCCTATGCATGTTGTCCCCCCACCCCAAATTACTGCCCCTACCCCTCTTAGTTTGTGCATTCACTTAGAGTTTAGGTTGCTACCAATTTATTACAAAGCTGCATTGAATAACTACAACATGATAGAGAGAGATGGTTCCTAAGCAGTAGGTTTTGTTTTCTCTGCTGGCCCTGATAACAGGAAAGACATAGTCTATTCCTTTTGAGAGGCGGTAAACAATACCTGATAGAAGTTTAGGCTCAAATTGCATTCCTCTTTCCTCTCCCTTCGTCTGAAACATGGATACCATGGCACTCCACTTCTGGTCTAATACAATTAAATAGCTCCCCTGGCTAAAGTAGTCAGGGCTAGTCAACAATCTAATACCTATTGTTTGGAGAATAAAAATAGCTTGTGCTGGCCCAATGGAAAAAAAAAAATCAGGAGATTCATAAAAGTTATTGGTGAAATGTATTTGTGGGAGGTAGTCATGTAACCTCAGAACACAACAATAAAAAACTCAGTTGAGAAATTAATGCATATTTGTCCTTTTCCCCCTTCCATGGTGTGGTAGATTATAGCAAAATAGCTGCCTCAATGTATCTCAACCCACATGCTCTTTTAATAATGTGACATTGACACTCTTCCCATTGAGTTGTGGGGCCTATGTTCCCTCTCCTTGAACTTCAGCTGACCTTTGTGACTGCCTAAACCAACAGAATACAGTGGATGCTGTCTGCTAAGGCTGGGCAACTCCCACAACCATAAGAGGTAATAATATAGTAGTTCAAATCTGGTAAGTTTTGAGGTTATTCATTATGCAGCAACAAAAACAGGAACATGGTTTTGACTTTTAATCATCTTTACATTTTCTTTGGTATTCAGATTTTACAGTAATTTTCTGTTCTTGTGGCAAGTCACTTTAAATCCTTTGTGGAAGAGGGTTTAAGTACAATGCAATCAAATTTTTTAAAGTGCTCTTCTGGGGACACCTGACTGGCTCAGTTGTCAAGTGTCTACCTTTGGCTCAGGTCATGATCTCAGGGTCTTGGGATGGAGCCCCGCATCGGGCTCCCTGCTCAGCGGGGAGCCTGCTTCTCCCTCTCCCTCTGCAGCTCCCCCTGCTTGTGCTCTTGCTGTCAAATAAATAAATAAAATCTTTAAAAAAAATAAAGTGCTCTTTTGTCTAACTTAGTGATGTAAACTCCCTGGTGTTATTCTGTAAATGATAAAGATAACCCATGAAAGCTCTATCACCACTTCTGAGGGATTTTTTAAAAAAAGAGATTAGAAGAAATTTAAAAGAGAAAAGATTGCTTTGTGTGGACCTATTCTACATTTTCTGCTCTTTCTCCCCAAAACATATCCTTTCCCATGAAACTTTGATGGAAATAATTATGACCTCATCTATGAGGATCAAATGACTAATTCAGTCAACAAATAGTTCTTCAATCGACATTTATTGGCTATTATGTGCTCGATATTAGACCAGGTGCCAAACATACGAAGACCCAGGCCCAGTTTACAAAGGGACTTCTGGGCTTCTCATTACTTATAGTTAATAAAATGCATATCATATGCAAGGTCATATGTCTGGGCATGTCTGGAAGTCTTTGAATGCCTTCAGTGATGGACAAGTATTTAAAATAACAACAACAAAATAAAGCAAAACTATCAAATGATCTGACAGGAAGTTTAAAAAGTGAATGGAAAAAATTGTACAGCAATTTACAGTAGGTTCATACATCTATGAATTTGGTATAAGAAACAGCTAATTGGGGCACTTGCATGGCTCAGTCAGTTAAGCGGCTGACTCTTGATCTCAGCTCAGGTCTTGATCTCGGGGTTGTGAGTTCAAGCCCCATGTTGGGCTCCATGCTGGGTGTGGCGCATCCTTAAAAACAAAACAAAACAAAAAAACCCAGAGCTAATTTATTCTCCCCATAATCACAGAAATGAAGTAATATTATTATATTAAACTTAAAAAATGAAATTACAGTTAATGTAAAAGATCATGAGATACCACAAGATAATACGTTAGTTTTTTTTTAAGATGTTACAGTTTCTTAATGTCATTTTTAATGACATTCTTAGTCACCACTTTTTCAAGTTTTACTGTAATTAGAATTTTAAAATCCGGTTTCCTAAATTTAATCTCAATCCAAGTAGTGTCACATCCATTAACTTTTCAGGAAAGGGGCATGAAGGCAGGAACCACAGCTATTTACCACTGTGTCTTCAGCATCCGGCACATAGTAGGCACTCATTTAGAATTTGTTGAATTTGTGGAGCGCCTGGGTGGTGCAGTCGGTTAAGCCTGGACTCTGGTTTCAGCTCAGGTTGTGATGTCAGGCTCCTGAGATCCAGACTCACTCCCTTTCCCTTTGCTCCTTTACCCGCTCTCTCTCTCTAAAATAAATAAATAAATCTAAACAACAACAACAAAACAAAGAATTGGTGGAATTTGTAAACTGGAAACATGTATTTAAGAGAACGGATTAAAGGCAGCAGTTTTATACAACAGGGGCGATTAAAGGTAGCAGTTTTCTACAACAGGTGCGTCTGAATACTTGGTACAAACAGAGCCGTGTTTGGGTGTTGCAGAGAACTACTAAAAGCAGAAGACACTGTCCTTCTCTACAGCTAGATACACAGTGATGCATGCACTTATAAACCTTTAAAATAAAGTATAAATATTGTAAAATTCACATCAGAAATAAAGAATTTTTGGCGCGTCGCAGCGGCTCGGGCGGCGGGAGGAGCGGCAGCGGCCGGGCAGCCCGGCTTCGCGAAGGCTCCGGGGCGCCCCCGCCCGCTCGCTGCCGGCCCGCGCCCGCCCCGCCGCCGCCACGGCGCCCACGAGGAGGGTCGGCTCCGCCGGCAGGGCGGCGAAGGAGGAGCCCCAGAGGAGGTGGGCGAGGTTGTCAGCTAAACCTGCTCCTGCGAAAGTGGACACGACGCCAAAAAAAGGCGGCAGGAAAGGTAGGCTCCAAGCTGAGGGAGACCGCGGTGTCTGGGAACTGCTGCAGCGCTACTCGACAGGTGACTTTTTTCCTAATGAAAAGCCATCCCCAGAGACTCTAAGGTCTTGTGACGCTGTCAGTGACTAAGATCGTGACTGTCAAAGTCTCAATCAGATGTCATACTTGCCTGAAACGTAGAAATCTTCTATTTTCCTATTTAAATTTTATATTATAATAATAGCGACCGATTTTTGTTTTCTGGCCTGGGTTAAAAAAAAAAAAAAGATATGGTCATACTGGTTTTTTACTGGAATATAACGTGCCACATTCATTGTGCTGCAGAATCTGAAAGACCTAAGACTGAAAATACTAGTAAGTCTAGCTTGCAAAGGAAATCCAGTCTTGCGCTGTGTACATCATGGTTAGTGCTTGCCGGTTCCTTGCATACTTGTGCTTATTACTCTTGACAATAACCTCAAAGCCACGGTTGAGGCCAGGACAAAGGGAATGTGTAGATTTTTGCTGATCAAAGTTCTCAAGCCAGGGTGCAGGGAATGCTGTGTGCAAGGATACATCAAGACTTGTGTTCTCTGAGAACACAAGTGTTGTGTTGTGTTTTCCAACTATATATAAAGGAGTACATTACATCCTTTTACCCTAAGAAACTCTGAATTAACCCTAAACTACATTAGAGTTGTTTCCCTGGAATAGATTCATGATTGCATTGTTCAAATTGAAGGTCATTGGAATGAAGCTGTTCTTGAGTCTATGTAATGTTTGAAAACTTAAGTTGGGAAAGCAAAGTATATGTAAATCATTATAACTTTGATTTAGGATGTAGCATTGAAACCACCCTCTGCAAAGCTGTCATGGTCTTCAGGGGAAATTCACGGTATGATTAATTTCTGAGCACTCAAAACTTAAGTGAGACTTTGGTGTTAGACCCCTTTTCTAAAAGTATAGGTGGAAGCTTAGCACTGCATAATCAATTCTTTATTTAAATGTTGTAAGAAATGAATGTAAAAGTCTCAAACTTTTTTTCAGTAGAAAGTTCTACTTTTTTTTTTTTTTAAGTATTCCAAGAAGGTATAAACATAGTAATGTTAACTTAGTATTTCTCACAACAGAAGATAAAACTGTATAAAAAGTTAAGTAAAATGGGAACTTTTCATGAAGGCCAAAAAAATAGTGGATCTTGTTGCATAATGATGTAGCGATGTACTATTATTACCCATCTTTGATTGTTTGGTTTTGGTTTTTTTTCGTTTTTTTATAAACCAATTGGCTGAAGCACTAAAAAAAAAAAAAAAGAATTTTCCAACTATTTATTACTATTGAACTCTGAATTATATACACCAAATACAAGAAAAGCCAGCACATACATGAATGATTTTTACAAGCTCTTAGGGGACAGGAGAAAATGATAGTATGCATTTCATAACCTTTCTGAAACTAACTTTTAACTACAGAAATGAAAGTAAGTTTACAGTGCACAAAGTCATATTTCCGGTTACACAGTCAGTGGTGTATGGATAGTGAAAAAACATATCCAGGCTTTTCCACATAAAACAGATATAAATAAGGGGACGTATAAAAGTAAAAACTAATTTATATGCTTGAGAAAAAAAAATCAAGACTTCATTGCTTTAGAAATTATGAGTAGAGAAAATAATTTTAAATGAAGCAAATACTATATTTTATATTTTAAACCATTAAAATAGGATGACATCTGAAGACCCCATCCAAATCTGATTAAATGATTCTATGAACTAAATAAATACAGAAAGGTGAGGACAGATGAAGAGAGTGAAAAAAGGGAAAAGTAAAAAGGAACTATAAACACCCTCCCACATACACACAAACTAACAGAGCACAGACAGGTACCTGTAAGGGGAAGAAAGACAGACACACTTAGTCAGATCTTGGCTTCCCCTATGTGGAAGGCTTCCTCCCCAGAATTGTTCCATAATGTTTTCTAGTATTTGTGTCTGAATGTCTGCTAGCCTCTTAGTGTACTTCTAAAGACTTTTTAAGTTTTGATGTTTTCCTAACTAGACTGAATTGATTTTGAGAATCAGCTGTCACATCCTTCTTTATTGCTTGAGTTGAATTAAAATTTTGGTTAATAAAAAACTTCCAATTTTATACTTCCTCTTCTGAATCTTGATCATACATTTCCTGAGGCTGTCTCTTAATATTGATTACCAAATCAATGGTTGAAATTTTTGTTAAACACTGAAGAACTGAAGTTAGTAACTGGTATTTACCAGCTACCGATTCCAAACCTGTCTGACTGCTCACCATGGGTTGATTGGTTTGCAGTGCATGGAGCGTTCTTACATATATGTGTGGAAAGCTGTACTTTCCCTTCTTAGACTTATATAGGATTTTGGGAATGCCTAAAAGAGCATTAGCTATTATCATGCTAACTATGGTTTCTTCTGATTGCTGACATTTTCTGGTGTGCTTGAGGAGATAGTAATGTAACAGGATCTCAAAATTACCACCCACTGGCAAAACACAACCTGCTGGTAGAGTGGAGCAGCAGTAACTCTGGGAAGTACACATCTCCAGTGACTTCTCTCTCACTGGCAACATGTTTCCCTTTCTAGCAATTTTTGTGACTTGTAAATTTTCGTAAGAAATTTCTATTCCAGTGTTTTCTGCTACTGAATTAGCAGAATTACTCTCAATAAATGGTTCACTGTCATCAATTATCCTGGTTTGGGTTGGAGGTAAACATCTCAGTGTTTCATCTGTCTGGTATGTATCTGTTGGTGTCACTTTTGGTGTTGAATATGGAATACAGGTTTCTAATTCTACACTTGGAACTACCAAATTTGAATATACTTTTAAATATGTTTGAGTTTTTGCCAGTTTACCTTTGGTCTTTACAACTGTGCCCTGATATGGCCTTTGTAGTAAGCCATTAACAATTTCTGGCAATGGATTACTTTCTCTGCTAGTCTTATAAGTAGGAGGACTCGATGTATGATTTTGATCACTGATTTGTATCATGTAATTTAGATCAAGATCTTTAAATAACTGTCGAAGCATTTTAAATGCTCCATGTAAAGCATCTTCATGTTGTTCAACAAGACCCTGCACTGGTCCACAAAGAACTATACAGTGTGGTATAAATGAACATGTGCTAATCAAGCCAAGATGAACATACCTTTTGGATCTCAAGATAAGGGGCTTACAAAATTTCACCAAAGCAGTGTTACAGATTTCATACTGTGAAGAGGCCTGTGCTAGTACAAAGGGAGAAAGACCGATGATCCTCTGGATAAGAGAAACTTCTTCAGGTGATAAACACTCTACCACTGATATACCATTCAGTCCTGCATAATAACTAACTAAGTCCGGTTGTTTCACACTAGACAGGAGCAATTTTACATTCTGACTCTGTAAATGTTTCATTATTGCTTTTGTCTTTTCCATAATCCAAAACTGAGAGGTCTGAAACTGTGCTTCTGAATTTAGAATAAACTCTGATCCAGAAGTTGAAAAAAGAGGCTGAATGGTTTCTGTTACTATCACTACTCTTATGTCACCATCTACTGGACAGTATACAGAAAAGTCTCTGTGAAGCACAAGCCCAGCTATGATCCTGGAATCTGAGACAGGAAGGCCGGTGACACCAACATTCAACTCTACAAAATAGTCATCCACTAAGTCAAATACTTCTTCAAACCCACTTTCACAAGCCATACTCTTGAAAAAGTAGTTACACATCAATTGTGAAATAAAGTTGTGATTATTTCTCCCCACTCTTCCACAAAAGTATGCTTCTAAGAGCAGCTCTAGAGAGCTCCTACACAGTGTTCTCTCTTTAGTGGAAGAAGAAAAGATGGACAAAAAGTGTTTACTTAAGTAGTGGTCCATAATATAATCTAATATTTGTGTCTGAAACGTTAGAAGAGCTTGAGAAATAAATTTCCACTGACAACAATTTTTCCAATGCCTTCTATGGGTTTGAATATTTTTGGAAATCAAAGAATCCTGTTCTTTGTCTATGATTGTATGAAGTCCTCTGAGTAAATGACAAAGAAAGATAATAAATGTTTTAGCACCATCTCCTGTTTTTCTTAGATGACTGGAAACACAGGCCACCACCATCCTGTACAAAAAAAGAAATAAAGCAACTCAGATTTTCAGATGGCTGCCTTCACACATGTAAATCAAGTTGAAACCATGGTTTCACAACCAAAGTCATAAAAGACTTTTATGACTGATGTTTTTAGTTTCAGTTTTTACAAAGTTTTACTTTGTTTTATTTCAAGATTCTTGGGCTGGGTGGAGCGAGGAGGAGGGAAATAAATGTTCTTGGGTGTTTGGTAAGATTTGATTTCCAAAAGAACATTCCACTGGACGGCGCTCGAACCCTAAGCATACTGGTTTCGCCCAAGGTGAGTCTTCCCAGGAGCACAGGCTAAGGGTTCAGGGAGATGGCCTGGGGTGCCCGGCTCTGGGTAGGAGAGTGGGACAATAGTACCTGGCCATGGGACGCTCTAACGAGCTGGAATGCGGGACGCGGGTACCTGGCTATGGGATGCTCTAAGTGTAGCGCCTCCAGGAGGCAGCCTCCATCCCGGCTGATCAGCACCTCCCCGGTGGGCTTCGTACACAGAACTTGCCGCCCCTCGGGCCCTACGCAGCAGCTCACGATGGTCTCCAGCACTTCCGCCACCTGCAACGCCGCCTTCGCAGACCCCACGGCGGCCATAGCACGTAAAGATCGAGGGTCTTCCGGCTACAGGCGACAGAGAAACAGCACGGCCCGGAAGGGGTGAGGAGAAGCGGCCGGAAGCGGAAGGGGCGGGCAGGAGGCCGCGCGCTGGGGCCGCTGGGCGTCATCCTCCGCCGCCCACTAACGGAGTAGGCGGACAGCGTTCCAACAGTCCGCGAAGCTGGAAAAGAGGTCAGGACTTCTCAGGAGCTGTTCCTGGACCGGAAACTGCCAGCCCTTCCCCAGCTCCCTGGGTGAACTTATTCCCTGCCGTGGCTTCAGCTGCCACCAAATCTTGTCTCCCAGGAAACGTCCTTCCTCTCGGGAAGTCGGCACGCTTAGGGAAGCTTATGCGTAGGAGGGAATGGGTCCCGCAGGTGGAACCGGGTTCGTGCCCCACCGCTGACAAAACCTCTGCGTTGGACTCAGAGGAGTATTCTGTCCACAGTATCATCAGTTGCTCTAACCATCACAAAAACAGCTTCGGGATGCAGGACAGCGGCAAGCTTTATGCTTTCCGCAGGGGACTTTGCCACATTTCCCGGGCACGGATATTACTATGAAACCCCCAGCCACCAGAGTTTACTTTTTCTTTAGCAGAGGGGACAGATGTGAAAGCTTAGCTACATTGGCTATCACTAGTACGCTGTAAAAACACAATGGCCTAAGACTGTTGGATACAAGTGCCTAAGAAAACACAGGCAGAAAAAACATACTGTTTCATATATTAAAACACATTTTCTCTCAAGGATGAAATGGTTAACAGTACGGGCTTAAGATTTAGACCTCGGTTTGCTCTGACACTTATCTGTGACATTCAGTAAGTAAACTCTTTCATCTCCACTTTTCTTACCTTAAAAAATGGGGATAATATATAAAGGAAAAATCTCACGAGGTTTTGCAGAGTGAGAATGTTTGCAAAGAACTTTTTTTGCATGGTGCCTGGCATATATACTAAGCACTCAACAAATATTTACAGCACACCCCCCAAATTACTGTGATATTCACTAGTGTATGGACCCACTCTCTTTGTAAAAGTGCAGAAGAGCCAATTAGGATGATAGCACAACACGGGACACCTATGAGAGTGCAGTCAATATTAGTAAGAAAATTACTTATCTTGTAGATTTTTCATTGAGGTTGAACAATGAGGGGCTGTTCTCCTGTATTCCTACGCATAGGACAGGGGAAACCTGTAAGCCCTCCTTTCCCTCCCTCCACCCTGCCCCACCCAATTAGTAAGACAGAACCAACCGACTATTAGGCAGAAGCAAGTAGACCCTGAGGACAGAGCAAGAATGGAAGACGAGGAGGATGAAGGAAAAGAGGAAAACCAGACAGGAATGATTTGGAACTCACCTGATGTTGACTCAGTATGGACTAAGTGATTTGAGGGGAAAATCTTTTTATATAGGTTTTGTATATATAATTGTTTAGTAAGTTTTTTTCTGGTTCCACCCATCACAAAACAGTGGTGGATATAGCTATAGTATACAGATTGGAGCAGTGGATTACTCCAAACTTTTAAAAAAGTAAAGTGCTACCATCAGGGTTCTATTTAAGTGTACCGTGGAAGAAGAATGGACATTGAAGTCAGACATGGATTTAAACTTGTGCTTGCCATCACTCTTACTGCATAGCTTCTGGAATCATTTAACTTCTCTGAGTCTCAGGTTCTTTATTTATAAAGGTGGGTTAACTTCCACTTACCGTAAGGTTATGATGAGTATTTAAGAAGAATGAATATAAAGCACCAAGGAAAGCATACATTAGGGTTTCTAACTATTAAATCCTTCCCAGCTCTTCACCATCCTTCACAACTACCCCTACAAAAAATATATATATTTTTTTAATTTAAACACTAGGACAAAGTTAGTCACCATATGTTATATTCAAAGTCATTTGATCACAGTTTGCTCTTTTTAAGAATTTTATTCAGAATGCCTACCTGTAGAAGTTAGCATAATTTTACAGATTAGAAAAATTCGATTCTTTTGTCTCTGCAAACATTTATAATAGGTTAGGAATAATAGATTAGAAATGTAATACATTACAAAACAGTTGCCTATGACTATCTGTACATCTACTATGCACCTTAGGGAAAGGATTTGACAGTGTGCCGTACTTACACTGCAGATAACATACTTTTATTCTATTATACAAAACTGACCAGTGGTAGTGTCTGAATTTATAAATGGCCATTCAACAGGATATTTAACTTAGATGTATATTTAGCATGCTAAAAAGTGAAAAAATTTTCAACTGAAGTTCTGTGGCTCAAATGTTTCATGGCATATTTTTAAATAAATTTCAATATTGTAATAAAATAATTTTACATGATAAATGCAAAAAGATAAAATTTTCTAAACATTTTAGAAAGTATATTCACATTCATTTTGTCATGGGTTTCTTGTGTTTCTTCTAAATATGTTAATCATATTAAAGAGACACTGGTCCTATACAATTTTAACAGTCCATCTTCAATTAAAAACTGTAACAAAACAAACAGTATGTTAAAGAGTAACAAAAAGTAACTTAAATATACTAAATTCACACACTGTATGTAAACAAAATGAAACCAAATTACATAATAGTGGCAAGTTAATACATTTTAAAGAATTTCTTTATCCATGTAGTCAAATGAGATAGAAATTAAAATGTAAACTTAGAGATTTGTATGGTGTTACCCCTTATTGGTTCAAATTGGAAAATTTGGTATAAATGCTAATATTAGTATTTTATTTCTGTACATTTAACATAATTCAAAATAATCTACAGTATCATGTATGGCTCATCAATATTGCCATCATCACTGTATATCAACCAAAAAAACCCCAAAATATATTCCTTACTCATTAGAAATGCTAAACACTGGAAAAAATGGAATTTTACACATTTGTTTTCTTAAATATTTGACTAAGATATTCTTCAAAAAGTTAAAACTGCCTTCTACAGAATTTTATGTGTATATGGCACAAGTTGACACCCAAAACAGTGTGAATTCCATCAAAAAGGCACTGTTTACAATACTCAGAATAATCTGACAAGTCTACTTCAATGATGTCTGAGAGTGAATATATCTGAAATAGTTAAATAGACAAACCCTTATAAAAGTACAGCATTACTTTTTAAATATACTATAGCTATATAAAAGGAAATAAAATGACACAGAAATGACCCTTATGACAAGTAAGCCTATAAACACTTTGAATCATACTGGAGAGTTCTGTAACACAAAGATAACAAAAAGTATTTTCTTAAAGGCACAAAAGCATGAATACTAAATGAGTGTTGTATTTTACAAGGCCAACTTTTTCAATGGAATGGTGACAAAGATTACACTGTACATTTATAAGTGATACAAAAGAGTATTAACATGAAATACAAGTAAAATATCTATTGCTGAAACTTACTTGTTTCACATGCCCTATTTATTTTCTATTCCTGGGCCAGCTACACCTCACTAAATGGTGGATAATTGAAGGCATAGTACATTTAATAACTAAAACAAATGCACATGTCAATAATTATTACTCATCTAAAGTTTCGTGTGAAAAAATAAAATTTTTGATCAAATGAAAAAAAAAGTGGTCATAAGATCTTAAATCCTAGAAACCATCATGAGGTTCTCAGACAATTGGGAACTGTAATCACAATTATGAATCCATGTTTGAAGGAATATTAATCTCAGGTAGAGAACATTCAAAGTCAATTACATATATGGCTACATACAAAGTTAATTATGTGTTTTAAAGGATTCACATACTAAGCCTAGTATAAGCACTGATCTAAAACTAAGCCATCAATTCCTGAGTTTTGTGTTCAGTTCACAGAAAGGAACTCATACAACTAAAAGCATAAGAAGACTATCAGATTAGATATATGCTTTCAGTGTATAAGAAACAGTCATGAGTAACCCTGCTCTTTTTCATGAAATAGTTTTTAACTTGAGTAAAGAACGCAAAACATCTGCCTTAAAAAAAGAAAATATTACCTTTCCAGTCTTAGAAGATACCTATACAAATAAAACACTATTTAGACCAAATGAAAATAACACACAAGTGGGTAAGACTAAAACCCCAAATGGGGGTTTACCAACAAAAAATTTTAAGTTTTCAGGGTTTAATGATGAAATTATTTTTGTGATCAGCCAATCAACTTATATGATATAAATACTAATTTAAACCATAAAGAGGATCAAATTGTACAATATTTACAAAGTATCATCTATCAATGAATAGGCAGTTGAGCATATAGCACTGGTAACAGAAAGTGAGGACAAAAATTATATTGACAAGTACGAAATACAAACAAACAGATCCCACCTGTTCTGTGCAGTCATTATTATACCTATACTTAGGTATATCTTACTTATATTTCAGTCAATAAAAAAATGTTTTCACATGTACATATGGAATACAGCATTATTTTGCCAAAACTACATGGGAAATGGCTCTTCTTAAAACCTAAGGCTACTTAAGATAGCTATATTAGGGGGAAAAAAAGCAGGCTCTTTTTCAGCACTTTCAATTTTTGTAATTTAGCAATCATTCCTTGATTTTATATTTATCATGGCATAAACAGTTGATTGTAATCTTGCTAGTGTCTCACAGTCTCTTCTTAATCAAAGGCAAATGTAGCCAGGATAGTTATTCTTTTATTTTCATTAATAGCCATTTTGAAATCTACACTTTCAGGATTCTGAGATATATCTTAGGACAACATGTTCCTAAGCTTAACTACATTTGCAAAAATTGCTTCTGAGGACTGTAAATATTTATGACAAAAAGTAAAAATATTAACCCCCCCAAAAATTAGGAAAAAGTTTGCCTGAGCCTGAACAAAAAAAAACTTGACGAATTATGATTTTATCACAGAATGAAGTTGCTCAGAACAGAGGAGAATAAGGAATTGAACTTCAGAACTTGATGCTCTTCTTAAATGCTCAACTTATTGCACATTTTAAAGGAACCAATTTTAATGTACACATAAATGCTACCAAAGTGTCTTTTTTTACCACCTTTCTCTTATTTGGCTTTTGAAATAAAATATTGGTTATAATTTTTTCTATTCTATTTGTTCACTGAACACATTAGGGTCTAAACAAAAGCTAAAATACATTTTTCATAATGAAAAAAACATAAATTATCAGAATTTCATATGCCCTATAAACATCTCTAGAATTTGGCCTATGCTATTGGACCAATGGAGTTACAAAAAACAGAAATAAGAAAAAAGGACAGCAATAAATTTTGACCACACTTTTTTAAACAAGTGCTTAAGGTGGTATTATACAGGTATAAGAAAGATATAATGAACAGATCCAAATAGCTGCATACCAATTTTTTATGTTGAGATACACACACATACATTTATACCTGTATCTATAAATATTAAATTCTAGGGGTTAAAAAAAAATCATGTGTAAACTTTTAAAAAAGCAATTTGCCATCTTGTCTCAGTACATCAATTTGACTACACTTTTTTCTTGCTGTTTCTACGAAGACAATTGATCTGGGTGCTTTGGAAATGATTTTTTTTTAAACAGGGCAGTGTTTTGAACTCTTCATGTCTATTATGCCAGCATTTCCCATTCTGTAATTCCTTACTGATAGAAGTCTTGTGCCTGTTTTATGAAGAAAACAGATTGCTACATATATTTCACAAGAATGTTAATGCTGTATCTCCGACCATACTACAGAATACAAGGACGACTGTCAGGTACACATAAGACACAACTGTGTATACATGTGGATTTATCACATCCACACGTCAGCACATTGTCACAAAAGCTAGAAATGTTCTGGTACTTAACACAAAGCTCACTTTAATAACCAATAGTTCTTATTTCAGGTTAAGGATAAAAGGTATGAAAGGTCAACACCTCTACATTTATCTCTAAGATTTTTGTTTTAGAAATATTGTGACGTTTTAATAAAGACCAAAGCAATTTGAACATTTGGTCCCAGGCCAAATCTGATCATTCCAGTTCATTGATTCAACGGTAACGAACTTCTACTTGAACATGAAATTTATTATGACTTGAAGCAAAATCAGGAGGAAAATGATGAAGTAGTCTTTTTGTTGCAGAAAATAATCCGTGGCAGGTGTGCTTGAAACTAAATGATTTCGAAGAGCCATAATATTTCTACAAAAATAAGAAACAATAAATTTTATAATTATATGTCAAAAATATCAGCATAGAACTCACAATTTGATATATGAGGCTTATTAGTAAAGTCTTAATTAACAGAACACTTAATTACATTATCTAAAGTTAACTAGTTCAATCAATTACAACTACCTGAAGAGGAAGCTGATTATCCTATGTGAAGCCATTATTAGGCCTTGTCTAAATCTACATTCCACGTTCTACAAATATATTACTCAATGATGTGCATTAAACATAATTATTAAAATCTGATGATATAAAAATATATCACCTTTCTATCACAGTGGTTTTAAAACAAAAATGGTGCTTTTTAAGTTGGCCTATTAAGGTTCTTTTAGCTTTACTTTAGGGAAGACAGCAGAGTTGGAGAAAAATCCTAAATTTTCCAGGAAAAAATAATACAACGGATTTCATGACATTCCTAACTTAAAAAATGCTACATAGGCACTTCTATGCTAACAAAATGTTAACTTAGTCATGAAATGAGCTTACATTATCCTCATGCCATCCTAAATGCTTTTGGCTAAAAACAAGAAAAACTAATTAGTGAAGACATCCCACCCCGCCCCCACCCCAACTTCTTTTATTAAAGTGTTTTACCAGTATAAGGAAGCAAATGAACAGGCTCATTAATTTATAAAATCTAATTAAACTAGGAAATGAAAATTTTATATAAGGGCTGGTGACACCAAGATGCAGAAGACATGCTCCCTCCTCTAAAGGAGCTCATGGTCCAGTGGGGGCAGCAGGGGTGAGGTAAGTAGACACTTACAATAACAACTCTATAGTCTAGTAACTGCTCAAAAGCAGTTATGTATAGAGAACTGTACAAGGAAAGTGGAGAGATTAGTAACTCTACAGGGCAGGGTGAGTAATTAGAAATGGTACTAAAAGGGTGGTATCTGAATTATATTCTGAAGGATAAACAGGGATTTTCTTAATGGGCAGGGTGGGAGGAAGAGCAATTCGGTGTTGGCAAAGCTCCAAAGATGACACAGCACAGTGTATCCTGGAGATGTGAGGAGTTTCACAGAACTAGAACATGGGACAGGTGTAGGGGAATGGCAGGAGATGAGGCTGTAAATGAAAACAGCAACTAAATGTAAGCCCTAAAATCACTAAGAAAAGAAAAATCACCTTTAAAAAAAAAAAAATTCCCTGATATAGCAATGGGAGGCAACCAATCTGCACTCATGCTAGCTTAGCAATGGAGCAGGACAGATCAGGACCCTTCCCTCTTTAAGGAGCCTTCTTAGGCTGGATCTGCTGGATCATGGAGAGGTGTGTGTGAGGGAGGGTCTGGAACTACAAAAAGAGCACTCAAAGGTCTCAGGCTATTTAACCATTGCTATGAAGTATTTCAGTATTTCAACAACTGATGCATTCCAATTAAAAATTAGCCACATACACAAAAGGGACAGCAGAAGCCTTTGTTAGCTGACTTTCTCAGAAACCACCCACTTCCACACCTAACCCAGCTATATTTCTAGTATGCTACAGCAGTAAGATTCTAATTCTGCCCTCACAGATGAGGAAAAACCACCACTCTCCCCCAATATTTTAGTGGTGAAAGAAGTTCATAAGTTTTAGTCATCAGGCCAACAGAAGCCAAGGTCTATTTTAGCCCAACAATGGTATAAAACTGTAAAGTTTGCATATAATTTCCTACATAACAGGATTCTTAACTATCCCTCTAGACTTAAATGAATAGCCACTATCCATATATATTACCTTTTAATTTCTTCCTGTGTTTGTTTTATAGATTCGATGGAATTTTGAATGTCTCCCAGTTCTATCCCTTTCTTTCTTCTTGTATTTGGTTTTACTGACTGAGCTGAAAAGACATTTGGAATGAAGTTGGTGAAAATAGCAAACACATTTAATTATAAACAATTTACATTTCAGCTTAACGATTCTTGTGTAATAAAAATTTTCCTAGGCATTATTTTTATGGCTTAGAGAGTAACGTAATACTAATACTCTGCATTTTTTAAGTTTCAATCATATCACTTCAAAACTAGAATACTACAAATATATTTAAAGTAACCACAAATTAAATTTGGATGGCATGTTTTTTAAAATTCATTAAAACAGACAAAAATAATTCATTAAAAATACATATATTAATTTGGGGGAAGGTATTACTCTCTTCTATCTCTTGTCTATTTGCCTATATCTGAAGAAGTCAGCTTTTTGGGCCCCCTTTTCAGTGTTTTACTGTTAATGTTATCTTTATTTCCCTAGTCACCTAAATTTTATATCTTTTCAGTTGGTTTTGCTACCTTTTCTATAAATTTTTACTGTCAACTAGTATAATGTATTTTTTTTCCCCTTCAAACCTCTCATATCCATTCCTTCCTTTCTGTTTTTGTTCAGATCTTAACCTCTCTCCAGGTCTCAGCTTTCTCATTTGTAAAACAGGAATAATAATACCACCATTCAAACTTCACATGGTGGTAGTACAGTGTGTTAAACATCTAGCTTGGCACATATTAAGTACTCAGTGAATGTCAGCTGATAAGTTACAGGTAAATAGCGGAGTGGATAAGAAAGTGTAAGGAACCAAAATATCTGCACACACTACATATACATACTGCCTTATGGGATATGTGACCTTGAGCAGGTTAACCTGTGTCTCAATTTCCTTTTCTGTAAAATGGGAACAAAAAAGTATAACTAATACTCCCCACTCCAGTACACCAGTACCCTGTGACTCATACTTTTAAACTTTTATTGATTTTATTCTTCTTTTACACTGGTAATCTTGCCCCCCACCCACATCCCTCAAGCCGAGATTGCTGTAATCCATTAGAAATCCTAATAATTCATCTGGGTTCCTCTAAGAACCTTCCTCAAACTGAATTCAGCTCCCTTTCCTTTAAACTGTTATTTGTTGTCTACTAATTTCCTGTCATTTATCATTTATTCACCTCTAGTGTTATCTCTATAAAAATAAGCTCCCCCTTGGGCGCCTGGGTGGCTCAGTTGTTAAGCAACTGCCTTGGGCTCAGGTCATGATCCCAGGGTCCTGGGATCGAGCCCCACATCGGGCTCTCTGCTCTGCGGGAAGCCTGCTTCTCCCTCTCCCACCCCCCCCTTGCTTGTGTTCCCTCTCTCACTGTGTCTCTCTCTGTCAAATAAATAAATAAAATCTTTAAAAAAAAAAAAAAGCTCCCCAGCTTAGTGTGAGCTTAGTAGAGAACTGTGGCTTTTAAAAAAAACTTTATTTTCTCAGACATTACCTTAATCCTTTCTTGATTATATCTCAATGTAATTCAAGACATTTTACACATTATCTGAAGTGAACAAGAATGGCATACTAGTTAATTCAGACCATAATTTTGATATAGTTATATTTTTACTTGTCTGTGACTTCTAAACACTGTAAGAATTTATTCTAAAAATGGAAAACTTTTTTTGAAGCATGGAAATGAGTTCAAAGCTCAAAAAATGCTTCCTGCATTGAATCTACGAAATCAACAATTTTTCAGAAGCTAACAAGACATAAGAACTAGTACTACAGTGTGGTTCTTGATTTGCATGTTCTCTCTTGCCTTTCCCTCGTGGCCTGGTCTTAAAACTTATCTATAATCTAAAATAGCTTTTTTTTGCATACCATTTCTGTCTCCACCCAAACTCCTACATTATCTTCTTGAGTTCATATGAAAAACATTTTTCACATATTAAACATAAAACAGTAATATCCTTTTAAAAGTTTAGGTGCTTGTAGTGAATTGTCTGTAGTAAATATTTTTACCTTCACTTCCAGATGAGTCCTGGATATCAGGTTCTGGGGAGGAATAGCCTTTTGCCACTTTCTTCTGTTGCCTGGTTGGCTTATGTTTCATTTTTGGGACACTAACCTGGAAAAAAAGCCATGCTATGTGAATTTGCAGTCAATTTTTAAATTAAAGACCAATGTTGTACAACTGTCAAAACTATCCGTTCATGGGTGCAGTACACTGAAGTAAAAACAAAGATGAAATAGTCTAATTAAAACTTAACAAACAAGATGTGATATACTTATATAATCAAATTATTAAATTGTAATAGGAAACATTAATTTGGCACAAACAACAAAAAATATTTTAAAAATACGCAATGAAGAGTTTCTCTTTACTCCTGAACTCTATCAACCCATTTTCTCTGCCACAAATACTCACACTACTACTTTGTATATCCTTCAAAAGACATTTTTATGTACACACAAATATGAATATAGACCCCCCCCATACTTCTAACTGTACCAGTCAGTATCTCTAGTTCAATGTCAAATAGTAGTGTTCTTTTTCAATCATATTTATCTTGTTCTCAACATTAGAAACATTCCTATTGATTGATGTTGGGTTTCCCATAAAATTATTTACTTACTTTTAATAATATCTGGATAATGTAGAAAGCATCTTTTTTTTTAAAGATTTTATTTATTTGAGAGAGAGCGTGAGCAAGCATGAGCAGGGGGAGGGGCAGAGGGAGAGGGAGAAGCAGACTCCCTATTGAGCAGGGAGCCCAATGCAGGGCTCATGACCTGAGCCAAAGGCAGACGCTTAACCGACTGAGCCACCCAGTTGCCCCTAGAAAGCATCTTATAATAAATGGAAGTATTATTATTTTGCAGAGCATGATTTTTTTAAAAAAGATTTTATTTATTTATTTGAGAGACAGCAGTGGGGAGGTGGGGGAAGGGGGGAGCAGCAGAAGGAGAAGCAGACTCCCTGCTGCGCAGGAAGCATGACACGGGGCTTAATCTCAGGACCCTGAGATCATGACCTGAGCCGAAGACAGATGCTTAACCGACTGAGCCACCCAGGCGCCCCGTTGCAGAGCATGATTTATACTTACAGAAAGTATTTGAATGCATGCACAAGATTCAGAAGTATATCAAATGATCAACTAAGACTAAATTTTCCTTAGAATAATGAACTTTAGACTCTATTAATAGGCTTGCAATTTTGGAGGTCAATCCTAAGGTTAAAAACTCAAATTCAAGAGAAGAAACTAGAATTAAAAGGGTAAGGTAATTTACATGCTTAGAAAAACAGGGAACCAGTCATCCTAACTCCTGGATTCTATTCATACTATTCTAAAGAGACATTATCCACCAATTACCTATTCTTTTGCAAAATCTTATTCAAAAGACTGAAATTCAAATAAAATTTCTGTAATTTTATTAATAGAAAATAAGCAATGAGCAAGTAGGTTCTAGATCCAGCCTACACTATGCCCTCCTACTTCAAGTCATAGAGACTAAACATTATAGCATTAGAATCCAAATCCACATTCTTAGAGTAGGTTCAAATTGGACATTATGAAGACCGGTGAGAAGTATTTAAAATGATAAAGGGAGTCAGCAATCTATCTCTCAGTAAACTCTACCTTTAGGAGGAAATACAGATGCCCTGTTGCTATCCATCATGTTAGTGTGGTTAAAGGAAGAAACAAAATTTTAAAATGTTTTAAAATTTCTTATCTTTTTGAGAGAGGGAGGGAGGGAAAAAGAGGGGGGAGGGGAGGGGGGAGAGAGAGGGACGGGGAGACAGAGAGAGAGAGAGAGAGAGAAATCTTAGGCAGGCTCCATGCCCAGCATGGAGCCCAACGCAGGGCCTGATCTCACAACCCTGAGATCATGACCTGAGCCAAAATCAAGAGTCAAATGCTTAAATGACTGAGCCACCCAGGCGCCCCTAAAATGTTTTACAATTTCTAAATAGTGATACCATGTATGTGTACTGATATACATATATATAATAAATTTTGCCATCTTAGCCATTTTTAAGTGTACAATTCAGTAGTATTAAGTAGATTCACAATATTGTGCAAATGTCACAGCTACTTCTAAAACATTTTCATCATCCCAAAGAGAGACTATAATAATTAAGCAATGACTTCCCATTCTCTCTTCCCCAGTCCCTAGTAGCCTCTTTTTCACTTTAGTTATTCTATTTTTGAGCTCCAGAATTTGTTTGGTTCTTTTGTATAATTTCTCTTTATTGATATTCTAATTTTGTTTATGTATCTTTTTCTTGGTTTTCTTTAGTTCTTTGTTCCTGTTCCTGTTTAACTCTGTGGGCACATTTGAGACAACTGTTCTAAAAACTGTCTTCTGAGTCTGGTGTCTAGATTTCATCAGGGATGGTTTCTGTCAATTTATTCTGTTCCTTTTAATGAATGGGTCATGCTTTCATGCTTCTTTGTATGTATGCCCTGTTATTCTTTATGGAAAACTGGACATCTGACTGTTATAATGTGGTAATTCAGGAAATCAGATTCTCCATCTTCTCCCCAGGGCTTGCTGTCTTCTGGACTGATGAAAGCTACAGTACTCCATTTGTTCAGTCAAGTCTCTAAATTGTTTTTGCAAAGACTGTATTCCTTGTTCATGGTTACTGAAATCTCTGCTCCTTACCTTGTGTTCAGCTAGCATTTTGACAGAAGCTTCCTTGAACACCAGTAGCTAAACAAATAAAAACAAAAGACAAAAACAAAAAAATACTCTCCCAGCCTTAGCAGACTGGCTCTATGTAGCAGCCCTCTTTCAAAACTAAGCCAGGCTTGCACAGGTCTTTTTTAAGCATAAGCATTTTGCCTTGAACATGTCCATGGTCTTCTAAAATCCCTGGTTCCCTAGTTTCCCAAAGATTCTCTCCCCAGCTTTTATTTCTGGCCTTCCACAGTCTACTGTTTTGTTTCAATGGTATCTTTTGCCCCAGGATTGTGTAGGCTGTCAGTATGGCTCACAGTACTTCCAAGCAATGCCTGCAGCCTTTCTGGTTGAGCTCTGAGTTAGCGACAACAGGCATCCTTCAGGTAGCCCCCAGAGAGGTTACAATAGACATACACAATTTGTGAATAAGGTCTGCTCTGCTCCCTCTGGAACCAGGACACACACTGGGAATCTGGGGACCCTTCAAGACTACCAGTCCACCTGTGAAGAGTTGGGGTAAGGACAAGTAAAAATGCCATAAAGCTTTCCTATGGCTTTGAAGTCATCTCTGTCTTGATTTAGCATTCATTTTTTTGCTGCAAACCTCTGACTGTTTTCCATAGTTCTGGCAAATTTGGTTCTGACCATTTTTGCTTGCTTTTTTGTTTCTTTGAAGGGACAAGAGCTTGGAGCTGCCTACTCTGCATTTTGCTGACCCCAAATTTTAAATTTTGAAGCCAAATTTTAAACACTGATGGCCAAAGATACTAAGGGGTTTAAAAAATTTGTATGCCTAGGGGTGCCTGGGTGGCACACGGGTTAAGTGTCCAACTCCTGGTTTTGGCTCAGGTCATGATCTCATGGGCTGTGGGATCAAGCCCTGATTCAGGTACCGTGCCCAGGGCAGAGTCTACTTGAAATTCTCTCTCCCTCTGCCCCTCCCCCCTACTCGCTCTCTTTTTCTAAAAAATAAATATTTAAAAGAAAAATTTGTATGCCTAGCAGATCTTGTTACTTTTTTATTACATACCATTGGAGTGCGATGTTTCACTTTGGTCTGGATAACACCATCTTTTTCGAACTGTATCATATCATTAAGTGGGTCCCATGGTCTAGTACTGTATAAATGAAAAAAAAAAAAAAAAAGAAAACCCGTTTCATAACTGAACAAAACACTCAAATACTTTTCCAAAAATGTATTCTATAAATACATTTACATTAGCAATTATGAACCTAGATGTAAGATTAAGATTTATTATATCTAATCTTCTGATCCTCAGCTTATTTTGTAAACTACTCTCATGGAGTCAAATTTATAATGAATGGAACATCAAGTTTAAAATCTCATACTAATTTATATATATGGCTTAATGAAAAACTACTCCAACTAACAGCAAAAATTACAGAAATAAAGGCAAAAAACTACGTTGGTATATTGTTTGTAACATACTCTTTTTAATTACTTACTCTGCAAACTTGTAATGCCATTCTCCTGTGAGTGGATCAAGCTCAAATAACTTGCATGTCCACTCTTCACTTTTTGTTTTCCGATCTCTGGCAGCTTGTCTTTGAGCTTCTTCTAAAACATACTTTTCTTGAGTAGCTTCCGTTTGGTCTTTGGCATTTATGGCTCGAGTTACCCGCTGCCAGAGTCTAATACGTGTTTAAAAACAGCATTAAAAAAGCAAGAGAAAATCAAATCTACATAGAATAGATTTGAATCTCCTTGAGAGAAAATGGTGCCCATGTGGGTTTTTGGCTGTGACAAAGCTTATGCTCATAGGCTTCGAAATGTGTCAAGATATAAAAAGTGGTGCCTTAAGTAGAGAGATCACAGTGGAAACGAATTTTTTTCTTGCCAGGAGAGAGATATTACCTGAATTCTTAAACATATGGCAATGAATGGTGCTGACCCAAGATGATAAGAATGTAATGAAGGCTTGAGAATCTATATTTTTAAGCTCCCTGGATGATTCTTTTCACTGTTTTAGATTCACTAGCCTCAAAGATCCAATACTGTAATGCCATGCTTCTCAACCTTGGATGCAGGAATCATCAGGAACTTTTAAAATCAAAATCTTGGGGATAGGCCCAAGTATTGGTTTTTTTACATGTTTTCCAGGTGATTTTAATGTGTAGCCAGTGTTGAGAACCAATGATATAACAGAAAAGACTGAAGTAAAATCTTTTCCCCTACTAAAGTTTAGTTTTTTATCAAATAAAAATATACTATCTATATTCCATCTACCTAGGAAGACAGCATGTTGTGACTGAAAGAACACAAGCTTTGGAATCAGAGTTGGGATGAATTCTTGGCTGGTGAACTAAAAGTTACTTATCCTAAGACTCATTTCCTCATCTTTAAAATATGTTAAATTATATTCACACCTCAAAAATTGTTGTATGCCTTGGCAAAGCTTCACTCTTGATAGAGAGCATCATGTGGTTATAGCTGAAACAATTTTTAGAACTGGTACATACATATTCTTCCATTTCTGACAACCTCAATTTTGAATGTAGAAGGAAAGTACACAGACATGAGTCCTCATGACAATGGGACATGAGAATGACATGCGTATGAGAACATGTAGTGAGAGCTAAACTGTATAATGTATATGAAGTACCTGGTAGAGTGTCTTTTGCATAGAAACCTTCTAACACAGAGAAATATAATAAGAATAGAACTGGGCAATATTTAAACAGTATTTTTGGTTCAAAAGTAAGAGATCCAGCAAGAATTTCATGACTTAAGAACAGAAACGAAAGTCGTCATTATTACCCAACTAAGTAACTCCTCTAAAAGCCTGCATATCCCATGACATAATTCTTATATTTTGAAAGCCAAGAGTTAATTAGTCCCATGATTTTATACAAACAAAACAGAAGTTTTTGGTTTTTTTTGTTTTGTTTTTGTTTTTAATAGGCCCTGGAGCAGAGAAGAAGAGAAAGGAAAAAATGGGAAGCTTTAGCTTAGAACTGCAGAAAACCAGTATGATTTTTTTAACCAGTATGATTTGTATATTTATTTGACATTCACATATGCCAAAAAAAAAAAAAAATCCTGTCACATCCCACAAATGTTAAATTATTTTGCTGAATTAAAATGTGACTGAAAAGTGACAGAGAAAAGTGTCCATACTATTGAGGGATTAAAAAACACTCTTCGATATTCATGACGTTAGCTGAAAAATGGTATACTTACTTCTCTGATTCAAAATCCCCCTGCTCTTCAAATTTTACAGTGTGCCTTATTAATCTCCACTGCTTAATGTCTGGTGTTGGATTCCAGAAAACCTCTGAATTATCAGTCTTTTTGTCATTAATAAAAACTTCACTATCCTGTATTTAAAGAAATTAAAAATTAATGAAGAGAGTTGTCATTATTTAAAGAGGATTATTTAGTATAACAATATAATAATACTTTCTTCCTGATACTTAATCCCACAGTTAAACACATTTTTAAAACAAATACAACTAGCACTTTTCTAAAAGTCCCAAATCTCTTGTCATTTTATAAAACCATTAGATTAAATATGTAATACTAGTCATTTAAAAAATTTGAACACACAAAAAGTTCATGAAGAGTTCACAAGTTTTACTTAATAAACAAATTTCAAACAATTACTTGCAAAAACCTCAACAACCATTTTTGAATTGTTAAAGTAGAGCACAGTATTTGCTAGAACTACAATGAGATGCTGTTGACTATCTATGTACTCTATATACACACACACACACAACCTCAACAAGCTTTTCTTAGCATTAAAAATTTGAGCACAATCTTAGAAATTTCATTTTTTTAAAAAAACATAGTTTTATCTTTTTTCCAAATGATTTTTGGATTGAGGTAAATTTTTAAAATTACAGAGCATTTGCGGCCTCTTGGTTGAGTCTCTAGATCCAGTGTCATTTTCTCATCACATTTCTCATCATTTTCTGCTTATTATAATGCAGAAAATAGCATATACTCAGTGTTCACAGTGAGAGTGCATCTAGGCAGTACCATGATACATCCTTCTTATTCATAAGCTCCTCTTAACAAAATTACATAAATGTGAATTTACGTCAGTAGATAAAGAAATAAAAGCCATTGCTCTCAAATACCACTGTATCCTTTCAATGTTCCCCAAAAGGAAATGTAACTCTAATTGGAAATGCCTCTTTCTTCGAGGTGAGAGGCAGTATACTGCTCTGAGTAGAAGCACAGCCCTGGAGCCAGAGAGCATGGGCGGGAATACTGCTCCACCACTTTGAGCAAATTAAACCCTCTGTGCCTCAGTGTCCTCCTCTGTAAAACAGAGACAGTTAACAGTACCCACCTCATACAGTTACTTAGTATTAAATGAACTAATATGAGTAACATTTTTAAACAGTGCAATACATTGTAAGTGGTAAGTTAGCTATTTTTATTGAATTAAAGTTTTGGAGGGCGCCTGGGTGGCTCAGTTGGTTAAGCGACTGCCTTCGGCTCAGGTCATGATCCTGGAGTCCCAGGATTGAGTCCAACATTGGGCTCCCTGCTCAGCAGGGAGTCTGCTTCTCCCTCTGACCCTCCCCCCTCTCATGTGCTCTCTCTCTCTCTCTCAAATAAATAAATAAATCTTTAAAAAAAAAAAGTTTTGGAAAGATAAAGTACTACATGAAACTAAAGACTGTTGATAATAGCTCAATGCCAAAATATTTGTTCAGCTGAAGCTTATGTTGAATAGTGATGATGCTTTTAGCAATGGAATAAGTGAACTTTTAAAATGTTATTTTTAATTTTTTTTCACAGAATAAAATTCTTTTTGTAAAGCTAAAATACAAAAACACTTACCCAGTGGCCTTCCAAAGTAGCTAGGACTTCTTTTCCCAATTTCAGTTTCCCTGATATTTGATTAACACAGTCACTACTACCTAGAAATGGCTTTTAAGAGAGAAAATGTTACAGAAATATTTTGCTTTTAACTTATATTTACATATAAAGTAGACAAAAAGGAACGAAAGACGTAATTGTGTAGTTACAGTGCTACTGAAGGCAAAAAGGGTGAAATTTTAGTCAGAAATGTTCAATGAAAAGAAATTGGAATTTGTGGGGAGAAAAAGGTAAAAACAGTGTGTGTGAAGTCCAAATAAACATATTGAGAAAGATCACAAATGATGACTCATGCCTTGTGCTCTCTTCTGACTCAACTGTGGTCTATCAATGTTGTAGTCTATTTAAGCAATAGTAATTCAGTGGACTTGAGGGACTTAGTTCATCTTTTAGAATAGCCCTTCCTTCAAAACAACAGTAAAACAATACTTAACCAAAAAATCCTCCAAAAATTAAATCAGAATACACTCTGAGTTACTATATTGCCTTACTGATGTCTCTAGTCAGTGACAAAATTCTGATGTTCCAATCTAGCCCTTAAAGGTGTCAGAAATTACTTAAGACATCTTTAGTCTGATTTTCAGGTATCATTATCAGCATACAAGCCAAAAATTTGCTAAGATTAAAAAAAAAAGGGCACTGCACCAAATAATACTGAAGAGATACTTTTTATCAGAACAAAGTTGTTGATTAGTTGCTGATCAGCTGGGTATCAACACAGGAGAAATTTGGTAACAAATATTAAATAGTTCATAGAAATATTCTTATCTGAACATAATGTATTGTCCTAAACCAATAACTGCTACAATGAAAAGGTCTTAAATTTCCCTTTCACTTAGAGGCAGACAAAATTTTCCAAATATAGCCATCTTCCCATTGAGAAGTGGGGGCTACATCCTTTCCCCTTGAATTTGGGTGGGCTTATAACTCTTCAACAGAAAATGGTGGAAGTGATGTAATTTGACTCTTCTGCCACCAGGTCATGGATGGCAATGCAGCTTCCACCTTGCTCACAAGAACACTTGCCCTTGGAACCATGAGCTACCAAGTAAGAAGTTGGACTACTTGAAGCCATTGTGCTGTGAGGAAGCCAAGCCACATAGAAGGGCCATACATACAGGTGCTCAGATCAGCAGTCCTAGTCTTTAAGTTGTCCCAACCCATGCACCAGACACGTAAGTGATGAGCCTTCAGGTAATTCCGGCCCCAACTGTTGAGTCACTCACAACCTGCAAGTCTTCCTGAGGCCCCAAACATTATGTGGCAGATATAAGCCATCCCCAATATGCTCTGGTCAAGTTCCCGACTGATAGAACCCCTATAGATCAGAGCAAGGTTGTTTTTAAGGCTGTGAGTTTGAGTAAATTGTTAGGCAGAAATAGTAACCAATACAACTCTTAGTGTACACAACTTTAGCTCAAGTTAATACATACTTTGTGGTATTTTATAAAGAAATGCTTTAATTTACTGAGAAATTTCTATCCATTCACTTCATATATCTCATCTCCCATAAAATAACAACAGTTTTATTAATTAAAATCAACAAACAAAAAATGAAGGCTTTCTGTTGATTTGGATCTGCCAAGGCTGCCCTCTGTGTTCTTAAATTTATTTTTTAATAAGGAGCTAAGCTGTGCTCTTTGTTCAATATTTATAGCACAGATCCTCTTTAATTAGGTGACACCTTCTAACTGTACTAACCTTTAGTTTGAATTCAAGTATTGCACTGTATCCAGTTTTTTGACATGTAATATTGACTATGCCACCAAGCTCCAGTGTCATTGTGCCATAAAGAATTCCTAAAAAAAAAAAAAAAAAAAAAAACAATTTTGACAAAAGGTTGAAGAGAAATGCTGGCTAATAATAACAAGCAGAACTTTACAATCTACTCTCCCTCTAGGAGAAACCAGTAATTCAAGGGTTTTCTGTCCCACCCAATAACAATCTGTAACATACACAGAGTTGTTTCTGTAGGACTTAAATAGGTAACAGAGGATACAATTATTTGCAGATTCCATTCCATTTGTAGATCCAATTATTTGCGAATTCACATTCTCACTGAAACATGTTAGCAATCCCAAAATAAATACCCACAGCACTTTTGCAGTCCTTCATGCACAGAGTGGTGAAAAATTTGAGTTGTCCCATGTGCAAATTGCCAGCTGAGGTTGAACAAGGTTAACACTGCCTTCTGGTTTCATCCCTCATTTGGTAAACAAGTGCTTTTTTTTGCAGTATTTTTAAGAGCCACATTTTTCACAGTTTGGTGATTTTTGTTGGTAATTTCATGGTTTAAAATGACCTCCAAATGTAGTGCTAAAGTGCTATCTAGCTTTCCTAAGCAAAGAAGGCTATAATGTACCTTATGGAGAAAATGTGTATTAAAGCTTGGTTCAGGCATGATTATAGTGCTGTTGGCTGTTAGTTCAATGTTACTGAATCAATAATATACAATAAGGTGTCTTTAAATAGAAACAAGGTTATGTATTAATTGGTTGATGAAAAGGTGACTCATAGTAACCTAATCTTGTGTTTCCCCTAGAAGCAATGGTTTAGTATTCATTAAAATGTATTTGTGGTGACTTTATGGAACATAACTACTGCTAATCACAAGAATCAACTATATAAGTAAGACAAAAATGTAAAAAAAAAAAAAAATCCCTCAAATAGGTTCTGTGGCTAAAAGTTGAGAAAATTCTTTTAAATTTGTTAAAGTTTAAGTGTGCATGTGTGCATGATCTGTTCTTGGACTAAACTGTTAAGGGAGCTTTTAATATGCAAATGCACAATGTTAATTTCCAAGAGGGGAAGAGACTATGCTTATTTGCAATGTGTCTCATACTTATTTGGCTATGGAATTCACTTTGTAAAACAATTTGTGAGATTAACGATTTGAGGAACACATCATAGAAAATACACAAGGGTAAAAAACAATCATTATTTTCTACGCTCATTCACAAGGGGTTATTATAATCTCTTGTTTTTTCCATGCAAAAAGACATTGGCCCTGGGTATCTACATAAAATATCATTTTCTTTAGTCTAAATGATACAAGATTTTTAAATATATTTCTTATCAAATTTAGTTCATAATTTCAGATATTTCACTTCATGCCTATTTCAAGAACCACACATGGAAGCTCTAAGAATTATCTAGCCTGAGGGGCACCTGGGTGGCTCAGTCGTTAAGTGTCTGCCTTCGGCTCAGGTCATGATCCCAGGATCCTGGGATCGAGCCCCACATTGGTCTCCTTGCTCAGCAGGGAGCCTGCTTCTCCCTCTCCCACTCCCCCTGCTTGTGTTCCTGCTCTCGCGCTCTGTCAAATAAAATCTTTAAAAAAAAAAAAAAAGAATTATCTAGCCTGAGGCCACAAGGTGGCCCCTCTTGTACTTCAAACAAGGTAGGTCCATGTTACAGTGGATGGGAGTCAACAAGCCTAGAGTTTAGTCTCCGTGTTCTCACTGGTTTGGCCTTAGATAAGATTCTTAACCCTCTCAGTTTCTACATCTGTGAAATGAGGCCACATTAAATAATTTCCATGTTTTCATGAATCAGTTCCTAAAAGAGGATAATTACCCAAAAAAGTTATTTTTAAAAAATGGGTTGCAAGGGATTATACAGATAATGACCAAACTGAGTGTTGAAGCTGATGCCGTATAGCTTAATAGTGCAGGTCACAGAGATCTTGACTCTGCAACATCCTAGCTGTGTGATCTCAGGCAAATTTCTGTGTGCCTCATTTTCCACATCAATAAAACAGACAATATTACCAATATTATAGGGCTGCTGAAGTGATTAAATGAGTTTATAAATGTAAGGTGCACCGAATGGTTGGGTCCCTGGTCTGCTGTAAATGATAGTATCTTTATCTGTATCTTAAATAATGGGGAAAAAGTGTAATACATTAGTTTTTAAGAAATTGCCAAATGAGGATAAGAAAAAATTTTAAAGGACTTAGTATACCGAAAAGCAGCAAATTAACATTTTAAAAAGGGGTGGAGGTGCAGGAAAATGAAAATCTTTTTTAAAAAGATTTTGAAATAACGGGCAGTACCATCAATTTTAAAACCTGTACATTAGGTGAACGAAATTCCATTATTATAAGTCAGCCTTTTCCAACTGAAGTGTCATAAAAGTCTGTTGTAGGTGAATTAATTAACCATAGAAATATTCAGTAGATGACAGCAATAATCTTAAATATCTATAAACCAAGGACACTTTCAAACAAAAGGCTGACTCCATCAATCACAAAACACAACAAATTACAGCCATATACATTTACTTAAAAAGGTTTACGGAATATCTAACTCAAGTATGGAAAATACTTACCTTTACAATGAGCATATGGCATTGTCATGACATAATCTTCACCTCTATTCAAGAAAGTTAATCGTGCTTCTCCTTCTAATATTGCAGATAATGAGTTTCCTAGAATAAATATCATTTATTAAATTTCACAAAACTAATGCAACCAATTCAAAATAAACAAAATATACTCAGGACACCTACCATACATCTACAGTGGAATGTCTTAAAAATGTCTCAATCTCAACGTGCCCAAATGTATGTATTTTATCTTATACCCAAAACATATGTGATCCACATTCCCAGTCTTACAAAATGAGTACTTTTAAAAGGTACAGTTATATGCTTGTTATGTTATTTTATATGAGGCTCTTAAAAATCTTAAATATATAGAACATGCAATAAAACACTGTTTTACGATATGGCTTAGTAACATATTTGTGTTTGAATAAAAACATTATTTCTTATCTGTAAGTTACATAGTTAAGTCCCAAGCTCTTAGTACTTAAAATTGACATAATAATACTATAGATATTTTGAAAAAAGAAAACATAAGCATAACCCATCAAAATGCAATTGTTGATAAAATTCCATGGTATTTTCTTCTAGCTTTTCTCCCATGTGTATTTTTCTCCCCCACCCCCGCCATCACCAGTTTTACTGAGGCATAATTTACATACAATATGTGACCCACGTTAAGTGTGTATTTCGACAGCCTTGGCAATTGTATACAGTCATGTAACCATCATCACACAATTAAGATACAAAACTTGGCATCACCCCAAAAAGCTCCCCCTTTGCTTCTTGACAGTCAATCCTTTCCTCCAGCCCCAAGAAACCACTAGTCTGGTTTTTGTCACTGTAGCTTTACCTATTCTAGAATTTGTACAGATGGCATCACAGAATATGCAGTTTATTGTGTTTGACTTCTTTTACTTAGCAAAATGTTTTTCACATTCATCCATGCCGTTATATCAACATTTCATGCCACTGTAACAATTTTTAAAATCTAATATATGAACATAGTATATCTATTTACTTAAATCTTCTTTAATTTTCCTCAGCAATGCTTTGTAGTTTTTCAGTGTTTACAAGTTTTACACATCTTTTATTTTATTCCTATTTTATTTTTCACATACTAGTATAACTGGAGATGTTTTTTAAATTTCATTCTGCAAGTGTTCATTTTTAGTATATAGAAATACAACTGGCTTTTGTATTTTCACCTTGTATCCAGCAACCTTACTAAATTCATTTATCAGTTCTAGTAGTTTTTTGTATATTCTTGAGAATTTTCTCTGTAGATCAGGTATGTATACGGTTCTTAACTTCCTCCTTTCTAATCTGTATGCTTCTTCTTTAACTGGCCTGCTGCATTGGCTATGACTTCTAATATCAGTTTTGTACAGAAGTAGTGAGACTGAACATTTTTGCCTTGTTCTTGATCTTAAGTAAAAATAATTTTCACCTTAAGAGTATGAAATTGGCCATATATTTTTCACAGATACCTTTAATCTAGTCCTAGTTTGTTAATAAGAGCTTTTATCATAAATGGATGTTGAAAACTGTCAAATGCTTTTTCTGCATTTATTAAAATGATATGGTTTTCCTTCATTCAATTAATATGAACTACACTGATTTTCAATATGTTTTCATACGTATGTAACATATACTATATATGTTTCCTCCTCTTCTCCTTTCTGTAAAATGTGTACAGAATTGGTTTGGTGGTTTTGTTTTTTGGTGTTTTTTTGGTATTATTTCTTCTTTAACTATTTAGAAGAACTCAAGACATCTGAAATTGGAGTATATGTTTTTGTTTGTTGTTTTGTTTTTTTTAAATACTACCTTCCAGAAAAGGGTGCAGACTGAGACAAGGAGAAACTCACCATAGAACTTGGACTTAGCCAGGATACTACCACTAAGGCAAAATCCATCCTTTCGGTTACTAACATAAAAGGCAGATATTGGTGGATGATGAGACACCTATCAAACACAGGAAAAAATGTAAAATATAATAACATAAGCATATTATTGTGCTATTATCAAAAGGTCAAGTCTTTAAAGTATACTCTAATAATAAGAAGCAATGTTTGGTAAGTGGTAAAATTAAACATTGGTGGCTATAGTGACCAGCTTCCAAGATATCTCCCAAGGAAACCACCTCCTGGTGTTCACACCATTAGGTGGGCTCCTCTTACACTGTACCAAAGTTACTTTGTGTAGAAGTGACATATGTCACTTCTGAAATTAAGTTATAATGCACTATCCATTTTGGTCTCTCTCTGTCTCTCTCTCTCACAGATCATTAGCTCTGAGAAGCCAGCTTCCATGTTGTGAACAACCCTATGGAGAAACCCATGTGGAAAGGAACTGAGTGCTCTTGTTAAAAGCCATGTGATGAGCTTAGAAGTGAAATCTTCCAGCCCAGGTAAGTCTTCAGATGATTGCAAAGCTGGCTGACATCTTAACTGCACTCTCATGAGAGACCCTGAGCCAGAACCATCCAGCTAAGCAGCTCTCAGATCCCTAAACTTCATTGTAGGAGCTAATAAATGTTTGTTGTTTTAAGCCATTAAGTTTTGGCAGTCATTGATTATATAGCAATGGATAACTAATACAGTAGCTATTCTTCATATGGATTACTAAATAGGCAATAGGAAACAAAACCTTTGACAAATATGTTACTTTAGTAATCTAACACCTTCAATATATACATATACACCTTATGTTTTCTGAAATGAATCAAAGCTAAAAATCAAACTCTTCTCCAGCTTCTCAATTTAGTGAGGAATTATAGTGAACTAAAATGCAAGGTGTAATCAATAATTTTTTAAAAATTAATACATGGATAAGTCATCTCCATTTGAGAGGTATATCAAAATCTCTAGGGAAGAGGAAGGTTTTTCAAATGACACAGTCTCCTCATCCTTCTTACACTCTAGGTGAGAATTATTATAGTAAGGAGTCATTGTTATTGAGAAAAAAATGTCCTATTCCTCAGGACCAGGGGGAAGGGGAGGATGAGGGGAGAATATTGAGAATCACAAATATAAATGTATATAAGTCTTAAATTAATGAAAGATTAAAACTAAGAAATATTTTGACTGCCTATTATATGTACAACAAAAAGAGAGGTTTATAGGAAGGGCATTCTTTCAAGGACCTGACAATTCAATTAGGAAATAAATATTCTGTAAAAAGTTAAACAGTGTGTGTTAAAATAACAGCTTAATGGATAATCACAAAAAATAATACAGAAGTTTGAGAAGGGAGAAATCACTGGAAGATGCAGTCACTTGGGATCATGAAATAGGAGGTCAGGGTTGGTTTAGATGGAGAATAGCTGAGAAGAAATATTGGAATGGGAGAATTAAATTATAAAATAAGAGGCAAAAAAGTGCAATACCAGGTAATTTTAATACTTATAAATATGATATTTAGTAGTATTCAGTACTAAAAGGTTAAATGCTTACCAAATGCTCACTAATAAGAAAGGTTAATCAACAGTGAATTTACTGAGTTAATATTTTTTATTAAAATATTCCAATAACTTCCGAACCAGTTTTGTTTCTGTAACATGCACTTCTAATACCTGTTCAGCAATATAAAAAGTTTTGCTGTTTGTTCTGGGATGAATCCACAAACAACGGAAAGTCTCACCAAGTATAGGATTGTAAGGTTTCTTCAGTCCCTGGTAAAAAAAAAATTACAAGTTTCAAAATACAAATCTGGAAGATTCAAAATAGTTTAAACCAGTCAAAACGGATTTAGCTGTGTCATCTGGGAGCTATCCTTATAAAATTTCACAGTAAAGACATGAGATAAAATGAAACCACTTCAATCCACAATATAGGTCTAAATGATTAAGTAGTTTGCAATTTTGCTAACTCAAAGAGGCCTTGTAATGCTTATCAATAAACTAAAGATAACGTAAAAAATAAAGAACTCGTATAAGGTTAAAGAAAGTAAAATATAAACATTACCTTTGGCTTTTTATAGAATCCTGACAAATACCATTTCACTACTTTCTTCAAACGGAAATAAGGATTTTCTTCAAGAGCAGCCCTAAAAAAACAAAATGGTATACACAAAACTTTCACAAAATATATCACAAATTCTCCCTTGTATTTATCAACTAAACAACTGAGTATGAGATATGACTGGAAAACCTAAGTCATATTTAAAATAGATGGCAAAAACAACCATGTAAATCTGTCTGTAAGAATAACTTTTCATAATCTTGTTGCTTTTCTCTCCATTTTTCCTATTGTTTGATATACCACCCAGGTCTTTGCTCAAGTAGTTTTCGGAAACTCTCCAAACCAAGGTTTTTCAAGTGGGGTTCTTAGGGCCCTAAGATGTTGCTAGGAGTTCTGTGAGAAATTATGATTGAAAAAAATAAAAATAAACATATTTTGAGACTCAAGGATTGCATGATGCCTAGCATTTGCAGTGATGGGGCTAAGCAGCCTCAGTAACAATTTCATTAGAGGTCTTCAGATCCTTATATCAGACAAGGACCATGTCCACTTGATTTACTCTATTCTCAGTCACTGATGTTAATTAGAGGAGCTCAACAATAACTGGTGAGTGCCATCCTACATGAGGGGAGGACAATAGGCTAATATTAACCTCTCCTATGAAAAATGCTCCATTAAGAATAGGATTGTATGCTTTTTTAGTTCCTAGTACAAAATACAGAAATTTCAAATCACAAATATGGAAGTTTTAAGATAATTTAAGTCAATCAAAAAGGATTTAACCTATTCTTAGCCTTTAATCCTACGTGCTACCAAGTGATTTTCCAGTGAATAAATTCTATCAATGTAGCAGATAATCAAAGAACAATGTTCATTTTAAAGAAGAAATTTTTAGAAGCCATGACTCAGCTACCCCCTTGCCCTTTTGCTGTTGCTGTAAACACTGCAAAACACTGTGTATGTCAGAAGTGAATTCTACTGAGTTTTCATACATATATAACATATACATGAACAATAATTATAATTTAACTATTACTTCCCTCAAGCATGTCTGAAAGCTCAGTGTAGTGATTTTTTTCTGAGAGAGTGCGCGCATGCATGCGGCGGGTGGTGGGGAGAGGAAGAGGAAGAATCTTAAGCAGGCTCCAGGCCCAGCCCTACTCGGGGCTCCATCGTGCGGGGCTCAATTTCATAATCCTGACATCATGACCTGTCAGATGCTTAACCAACTGAGCTACCCAGGCACCCCTAATGATTTTTGAAAAAGTGTGAAATGGAAGAGACCAGGCTTAGGCTTACTGACAATTGTGCCGAGTAGAAAACTTGCCCTTATTGGGAGTAACAACTGTCTGATTGCACTCCTCCTATCTTGGTTTAAATTCTCTTACTATGCAATTTTATTTTATATTTTACATATACGTAGTTCAAAACTCAAAGCAATATAAAGAAGTACACATGTCTTGTTATTGTCCCAGCTCTCCATATAGGCAATTTTTTTTAGTTGTTTTAATACAGTTTTCTTTAAGCATAAAGAAGCAAATAAAATTATGCAGCCGGAACACTTTATAAGAAAGAAAAGGTAGCAAACCACACACATTTTCTTGGACCTTGCTTTTTCCACACACACATAATCCTAAAGGTCCCTCCAAATCAGGTTATAGACTTCTTCCTTATGTGTAAATGTATCATATATTATTTAACCACCAGTCAACTATGGCTGAATACCTGAGTTATCTAATCTTTTACTATTACAAGCCTTGCTGCAACAATCTTGCATATATGTCATTTTGAATATGCAGAGGTGTATCTGTAGGAGTTATTACCAGAAGTAGGATTACTGGATCAAAGGACTGAATGCATCTATAATTCTGGTAAATATTGCCAGATTCCCTTCAAAAGCACTGTGCTAGTTTGTATCATGCAGCAACAGTGGACAAGTGCCTGTTGCCCCACAAAACCTTGGCAACAGTGAGTGTAGCCAGAACAATTTGGGAAAATGGGCATCTCTCAAGAAGTTCTTATTGTGATTCATAGGAACCTGCCTCATATTCCGAAAGAAATGAATTTCTAGACAGATAAAAGAACTATAATAAGATGTAAAGCAGAACTGGTGTATAAAATCTTTTGGATTTTGGTCACTGTGATGGATAAAAAATAATAGCTCATAATTTGAATCTGCAGTTTTCTTATTTTGAGATGTTTAAGGACATGTTTAAGGACATGTTTAAGGACTGTTTCTATTCATTTTTGAACCCTGGTCATTTCCTCCACTCCTTTTTCTATTAGGTTGCTGATCATTTCATTAAGTTTCTAAGAGCCCTTTTTATTTTAGAGAGATTAACACTTTGGGTATGCCTTAATTTGCAAAAATCTCCCAGTTTCTCAATTATCTTTTGATTCAGCTTATGTTTTTTGCAATGTTCATTATTGCAACTAACAGACTAATAATTACTAAACTGAATACAGATATTGATGCAGAATCTAAAAATCAGGTCATAATACCAGAACTCAGTATCTTAGAAAACACATTGTCTTGAATAGCTGGAATGGGGGCAGCATGCAAAACTTGGAAAGGTATGCATAAAGTTGATGTCTTTTATTGGTTCTCCAAGAAACTGCTGGGAAAGAGATGGGCAGCAACTCCTCCACCTCCTTTATGCCTGCCTTCCTCAGAATTATACCCAGGATCAGCTGGCAGGAAGAAAAGCTAGGATGGAAGTGGGGATTTATATCATGAGCCAGCAACTGGCCTGGTTGTGGTAAGCTGCACATGCCTCAAGAGCACAGAGAAGGTACATATAAACAAAAGCCCAAGCCCCAGGATGGGACCTGAACAAGAGCTTAGTTGACCGGGTTGGGAGGCGGGTGGGGGGGGGGCGGGAGGTGGAGAGGAACACAAGGAATGCCAACCACCTCTCCCTATGTTAGGTCAGTGAACAGGTCAGAGAGCCTGAGAAAGCAGTGCTGTCGATAAGGGGTAGACTCCTTGTCTTCCTCAAGCTTGTGATCTCCCAACTCAACTTCATAAATGGAAACATTATAGCAAAGTATTAAATGTTCTTATTTCGGTCACCTGTAGAAATGGTGAAGAGAGTGAAGAGTGGTATGTCATTAGAGCCTGATTTTGGTAAGGCATAACCACTGTACTTAGACCTCTGAAAAATCTCTTAAAACCACGAAGTGTCTTTCATTTTAAAAAATGAGAATCTACTTACTCAGATAGGAAATCTGCATGATAGTAGTAATCTGAAAGTTTATCCAGGAAAGAACGAGGTTCCAAAATAAATGTAGGCAGAACCACCCTGGACAGATCCATGCCAGGACGGACTTGTTTCAGCAGTGTCCAGATAAGGCTTTTGTTTTCCTCAGACACAGTTTCTGTTTGAGAAGCCTCACCTGCCTTTAGCAATTGACAAAAAAAAACGAAATATCGTATTTATTTCAGACATATTAGATATGTAGATAAAACAGGCGATGTTGAAATCCGAATACGCTATAGAACTATTTCAAGCATTCTTAATATGAGTGGAAATAACTCATAAGGTAGTAAGTCTATAGCTATAAAACTTAGGTAAAAAGAGTAGTTAATAGACATCAAAGTGAAGGATATATACAAAGAATTCACTACAAAAAACATTACATGCTATTATCTATGCACTAGAAATAACAAGAAAGTTATGAGCTCATGTATCCTTGCAATTTACATTTTACCTGGCAATGACATCAAGCAATACTATCCTATTTCAAAAACAAACCTGAAGAATCAGTACTCGTGTGAGTATACATATTTAATTGTTATAAATTCTGATACATTTCATAGGTATGTGATTTTACAAATAAAATAGGTATCATTCAAATATTTTCTTTCAGAAAAATAAGCAATAGGTCAAAGAAATGTCTTCAATTTCACTTGGAAATTCCCAAGAATTAGAAAATCAAAATGTCTGAAAATCAAACTTTTACCTCTCCGAGTTCTTCATGGCTCTGTTCAGTGTAGGTAGTCTCCTTTAAAGGCTCAATGGGCTCAGGTTCGATATAAGAGTCATCTTGCCTTTCTGATGTATCTGTGTCACTTTCTTCACTTTTCCCCATCACCTCATTATCAGACTCATCATGCTCTTGATCATTTTCTTTATCGGATTTATCAGAATACATATCTTGGTCCTTAAAATGCTGTCGTTCAATTTCACTGTCATTTAACCTTGAGGGAAAGATTAGGAGGAAGAATAAAGGAGATTAAGAATATTTAATTTATAAATCAGAATCATATGTAACATTTATTTAGACTTTAAGTGTCAGGCACTGTTCTGTGATTTATACAGTTTTACTCAGTTAATGCTGTAAGTAATATTATTATTCTCACTTTACAGATTAGTAAATAAAGGCACAGAGAAATTAAATAAAAACCTGGGAAATATTAAAAGAGGACACTCTGAGTTCTTTGCCTCTTTACCACTTAGGGATAAAAGCTTCCAAAAAGCAAAATTTTAGACTTTCCCCTGTTAGATTTTCTTCTTAGTTTTATAAATATCATCACTTGAATCAACCTTGCTATTGCTTCTGGTCTAAAGAAAAACTTCAAGTCAAGATTCTCAAGTGAGCTCAAATGAATTATGACTTTTCCCCTGTAAAGGTCTCTCCAAAGTCACTCAACGTAAGTGAAAATATAAAAGTAATCCTCTCTAATACTTGACTAATAGGCTTAATCTTGAGAAAAAAGTTCAAGAAGAATTGCTAATGGAAATTTATGGAAATAAACCTACAGCCTAAAATGGATTAGGTTGCTATACCCCAATCCTAATCTTACTTACAGTGATTAGGGTTAATAATTTGTACAAAAAGGAATTGAAAAAAAAAACCACCTCACTTCCAGAATTAAAAAAAAAATGTAAAATTTTTTTCCCCCAAAATATTCATTTGTTTGGATTTTAACCAAAGATATATATTTTTAAGGTTTTATTAGAGAGAGAGAGAGAGAGAGTGGGGGCAGGGGCAGAGGAAGAGAGAGAGAATCTCAAGCAGACTCTGTTCTGAGCACAGAGCCAGACGTAGGGCTGGATCCCACAACCCTGAGATCACCACCTGAGCCGAAATCAAGAGTTGCAATGCTTAATCAACTGAGCCACCCAGGCTTCCCTAACCAAAGAATTTCTAATAGAAATTCATTTTTATAGTACTTGTTTTCTTTCTTTCCCTTTATAATCATGTATTTTAAAAATGTAGTCTCAAATTCTGTCCCTGTTTTCTTACCATCTACTCTCTCCTTAACCTCTCATGATCTGGTTTTCTCCCCTGAATCCACTGAATCTGTTCCTTTAAAGGTCACTAACGATGGCTTAGTTGACAAATCCTTGTCTAATCTTCACTTTCTGTGATTTCTCTGTGATTTTGATGATTATTTTCCTTGAAACTGTCTCAGTGCTCAGGTTGCATGTAACTATGGTTTGACTCTTTGAGTTCTCTGATCCCTCTTACCTCCTTCCATCCTTAAGATATTTTAATCTTCCTTGGCCTTCTTATTTTCTCTGTCCTCTCTCTCCTTTGGCAAGCTTGCCAATTTCAAGCCTTCACCATCATTTCTATTTGATTTTCAAAGCCATGCATGCATAAATAAGCTTCAGGCCCATGTTTTTAAATGCTTGGCTGATATCATCTATATGTCCTGGGACCAATGCATCCTCAACATGTCCAATATTTAATAAATTATCATCTCCCAACATGGTCCTTTTTTTTAAATTTTACCATCACCTTACCAGTCACTCAGGCTTAAAACTTGTAATCTTTAACTTCACCTACTCCCTGTCCCTTACATCCAAGCAGACTATACATCTCAAAGTAGGCCTCTGTTCCCCTCATCTCTGCATCATCAGCTCTTAGCTCATGTTCTGTCACACAGCCAAATGAACACATTGTTATGCTGATTCTACCTTTGTAAAAATCTGTTTCCTGATTCCCTAGCTGAATGTTATCTTTCCATCCTCTAAATTCTCCTGATCCTGTATTAAACTAAAGCATCCCTCTCCTTTGGTTGTTTATGTCATTCTTATCTTCCTATTATTTATAGTTGCCTGGCATTTTATAGGTTTCAAACAAAACAAGACAAAATAAAATGTCTCTTCAGGATCACAGAGCTAGTAAACTGTTGTACTGGATTCAAATTTAGGATCGTATCTGATCTCCCTAGTTATAATGCAGTGAATAATACAGAAAAGTATGTATAATGTCTTATACAGAAAAGAGGCTCAAAAAACTTAAATGAATAAATATGTGAAGCAGATGAAGTTTTAAGATTCCAAAATAATAGCACTTAAAAATTACCTGGGATTCAGTAAAAACAATGGACTATTTACAGCTGAAGAGCTTCAAGGGAAAAATCTTGGGAAGAGGCCTCAACAAACATTCATTCCTAACCTCAAAGTAACCTCAATGCTGATGGGAATAAGTAGTTTCAGAGCAGAAGTTGAGTATTGGGACAAGAGAGGAGAGGGAAATGTAATATTTTTCCTACAAAACAACAAGCGATGTGAACCTCAAACAAAGTATTTGTTAGTTTCCCTAGGGAAATATTTTTTTAGTATTAACTACAACGAATATCTCAGAAGATAAAACCACAAACAGGATACAGTTCCAACTTGAAACACTTACAATAGGAGAATTCCACAAATACCAGGTAGAGTAAGTACCATTACCAAAAAAATTAAAAAGTGTTATAGAACAGCAATAGAAGAACAAATTACATCTTACGGTCATGAAGCAGGAAAGGCTTTGCATTTGATGTAATATTTGAGATTGGTCTTAAAGAATAGGATTATAACAGGAGAAAAGAGCAAGGAGGACTAGGAAACACTCTTAATGGAGGGAACACCATGTACAAAGACAAGGTATATATTTGGGAAAGAACAATTAATTCATATTAGCTGAAATCAAGGAAATAACTTTCTATACCTTATAACAGCAACTAAACAGATCTCAAACCAGGCCTGAGGCCATTAAATGGGAAGAAAACAGCCAAGTTCAATTTTAGATACATTACAAAAAATTCTAGGCCCACCAACTAACCTAGTGAACAACATAGTCCCTTAGAAAAATAAGTGACAGTAGCTACTCACTGAAAGTTGTCACCACTGTGGAGATTGTTAGCACGTAATAAGCCATACAAAGTCACATGTGTGCTCTCTGATGAAATGCTCAGATCATGTTCCTTTCCTTCCCTGATCATTGTACGTTTAAGAAGACTAGAACATTTCAAAGCCAACTCCAAAGCATCCATCCAGCACCTTCCTAGAAGAACACAGATTCGTAAGCAGTGTAGTTCAAGAAACTATAAAAACCAGCAGCCATCTTAATTTAACACTGTTAACCTTTAAGCATACTATTATTTCTTTGAGAAACATAAACTGGCAAAGTTAATTTGAATATAAAATCTTGCAAGGATTTTAATGCAATTTTTCAGTTTAGCAAGTGCTTTTTACAGACAAAGCATCTAGAAACCACTGGTAAATGAATAGCATATGGGATGCATTAGAAAGTACACCTAATCTAAAATAAATGTACTTTATTTTTAAAATCTTAGAACAGTAACAGGTAGTATAATTTGCAAGTACCAAAGAAAGTACATAAAATACACTGAAGACATTATGTTTCTATTATAAACAAACTTATCAAAATGATGTTTTGTTGAAAAAAGGTCTATCCCCAGGTTTACCATCCATTCTACTTATACGTATGAAAATTTCTGAGTCATGGAAATGCCTGTACAATATTGTAATGAACTGCCATATTAGCAGAAACACTAATATTTTAAATTAAAATTTAGAACTGTATTAGCAAAACAAAACGAAAAAACCCGTTAGTTGCTCTTAAAAAATTTAGAACTGTATTAGCAAAACAAAACGAAAAAACCCGTTAGTTGCTCTTAAAAATGTATGTGTGTGTATATATATATATGTTTCAATATCTGCTGGAAATATCAGTCAAGTAAAACACTTTCATAATGTAAGCTTGTGCCTATGGTATTTTAATTTTAAAAATAATCATCAAGTAAAAGTAAACTGAAAGGTTACAAGATTCGCTAGGCTAAGCTAAATTATAAAACATAAAAGTGAGGAAGAAATCCATTATCAATTATTAAGGTTTTAAAGTTAGCTTTGCTTTCACAAAAGTAAGTTTTGCTCTCTCCATATTGCTTCAAGAATTAAGTATTAAGTTACTAGGTATAGAACAAAGTTTGTACTTGAATCTCTTACATAAAAAAAACAAAACAGTGTATATGTTATGTGAATTAAAAAATACTTATTTATTTGACAGAGAGAGAGAGTACAAGTACGGGGAGCGGCAGGCAGAGGGAGAGGGAGAAGCAGGCTCCCCACTGAGCAAGGAGCCCAATGCGGGGCTCGATCCCAGGACCCTGAGATCATGACCTGAGCCGAAGGCAGATGCTCAACCAACTGAGCCACCCAGGTGCCCCTAAATGTTCTTTTTTTTAAAAAAAGATTTATTTATTTGAGAGAGAGCTCATGTACAAGAGCAGGAAGGAGGGGCAGAGGGGAAACAGACTGCCTGCTGAGTGGGGAGCCTGACATGGGGCTTGATCTCCCAGTCAAGCTGAAACCAACAGTTGGACGCTCAACCAACTGAGCCACCCAGGCACCCCATAAATATTAATTTTTATAATAAAATACAAATAGCATATTAAATGTACCTCTAAAATTATAAAACTTAATGAGTTACCACAAAGAACACTAACCAAATCAAAAGGGGTTAATATGTCAATGGAGGATGAAGAAGAAAACTTTAGGCTGCCAATTTGACTTCACAATGCTTTCTTCCTATCAGATTTCCCTGTTTGTCTACAAAGTTAATGATATTTTACTATCAAAAGCAATTTATGATTATAATACCTCTGCTGTAAATACCATACTAAAGAGATTTTCCCCAAAGGAAAATAAATACACAGTGGCATATAAAATAAATCCTTAAAAATGAGGACCAAAATCAAATCCATCAAAAATCTATATTTACCATCTGACTCTGAAGTAGCTCGGATGATCAGATAACTGCTAGGTAAGGGCTGAGTTATAGATCCAACTGCTTCACCTTTTGGACCCTTAAAATAAAATAAAATAAGTGGTGTACAGTAGGTATTATGAAATCTCAACTTCATATTATCCATTATTACCTGTAACAATCTAAGTTAGGCATGGGTTATAATCTAAAAGCAAACAACCTTTAACCTCATGCTTCTTAAGAAAGCAGATGGTAAGTATTAAGAAAAGTTTTCCTCTTCCAGAAAACTGAACAACTTATAGCTATCATTAAATATCTCTGCTCATTGTTCCCATAGTAAAGAGAAACCTGCAATTTATTATACTAGATGAAATTTTAATTTAATAGAGAAATTTCCATCCCACAGATACTACTAAGATAAATAATATTAAATTTCTAGAGACCTAAAAAAAAAAGCTGGAAATATAATTTACAAGAAAAAAAGAAATGAATTTTGACTAGGTCTAGGGAAAAATCTCTATTTTACAACCATTGATACAACTGTTATAAAATACTTGTTATAAAATACCAGTGAAAAAAGCTAATTTTATTCTTCCAGAAAGAAAGAGGAATTCTTCAGGTGAACCCAGTTCTTCCCTGGAAAGAAAATCTGAGGATAGAACAGTATAATTTTGATAGACAAAGCATAATTTTAAGTTGTAAGATCAAAGAATAAAATGAATTTGAGAAGCATAAACATAAAGAAGATATAGATTCAAAATAAAAAGGAAGAAAAAGTCAATTTTAACAAATCCTGTAGTATCACTTGGGTATTTTCAAATAGCTTATGGGCCAACTCCTAGAACCACCATCTAGTCAGACTGCTTGGGTTTCGAGCTTGGTTCCATGCTAGAAAAATTACTTAAGTAACCCCTTTAGGCTTCAATCTCTTTATCTGGGTAATAGGGAAAATTACAACCTCCTTAAAGGTATGAGAATTTTTAAAAGGGGTCCACATAAAGTGCTCAAGAGTCCCAGATACAAAGTAAGAACTGATAAATATTACTTTTACCTTATATAGATACTGACTTTAAAGCTGTTTAAACAATGTCCTAAGCATATTTTGCTTGTGGAGAATGTTCTGATGATCATCTAATTGGACAAATTTCCTTCCCTCCCAACAATATTGGGAATTCAATAAATTTGACATTAAAAATCTTTTTTAATAATTTAAAAATTCATTATAATTCTTTCAATTCCTAAGAGTAGTAGTAAAGAATAAATACTATACATAAAGGGTTTTGAAAGTTGTTTTTTCACTTGAGAATCACATGATATATAATTAACAGAGGTTCTCTGGGTTAAATTCTTTCCCTATAGGAAGTGCCTAATCCCAGAATGGAACTAACTCTCTAATCCTAAATTTAGTCCTGCTATGACTATAGGCTACTGAAATAAAGGTTAAAAGTCCAGGTGTTTTATAGGTGTATGTATACTGCCTAATTAAGCAATACCAAAAAATATTTAAAAGCTGAAGTTACTTTTGTTTAACCCTAAGTCTCAATTAGGTGGTTTCCCTTAAAGAAGAACCTCTAAACCCTTTATTCGTATATAATTGACCGTCTTAGAAACTAAAACAATGATTGCTTTGTAAAAATTTAAACTAAATCCATTTATTCCATTAGTGTGTAGTGCATGCTGAGCAAGGAGCCCGATGTGGGGCTCCATCCCAGGATCCTGGGATCATGACCTGAACCAAAGGCAGACGCTTAGCCAACTGAGCCACCCAGGTGCCCTGCATTCCTATTTTCCTGATTAAGTTTCTGCTTTTACACACAGAAGTGACCACAGTAATACTTTTTAGTTTTAAAACAGAGCTCCATCTTCAAAGACAGCTGAACCTCAAGAGTACATAGGACTGCTTCTAGTCACATATTTACATCACTACAGGAAAGACCACACAAATAAATGGCAGCTCTGTTCTAGGGGATCTTATAATTTTGATAGAAACAAAAACACTATAAATATGATACAATATTACAAAGCAAAGTTAGTAATTGCAATAAAAAAAACAGTACAAACTTAATCGCCACGGAGAACACATTATAAAGTATGATGAAAATTTGGGAAACATTTTCTGCAAAAATTTTTAAGATAGATCTTAAAGCTAAACAAAGCCTTTTGGTACACAGTTCAACGTGGGCAGAAACAAAAAGAGGAATAATGCATTTGAAAACAGAAGCAAATTTAGAAGTCCTGGCAGATGTCAGAAATCATTAGATTAATTGATTTATCTCCACTCTGAAACTCACAGATGGTCATCTTTATCTTTTACCTATGTAACAAGTGCTTACTTACCTTCACTGCCCAAATAGACTGCTCCAAAGGATGAAAAAGTTTGAAACAAAAGCCATCCTTTTTTGATGGACGTTCAATGATTTCACAGGCATTCAGAAGGACTGTTCCTACCCACTGACCATTTTTTTGGGTTTTATAAATCAGTAGCACCCCGGGTTTCAAAACACACCACAACTTGGTCCAGCTCTTTAGAGTACCACGAATCTACAGAAAGATAAGTTTATTTAGGAAATAAAGCTCTTTTTCTCTTTTTGCTCCACAATATAAAAACTCAGTAATGGCAAATAGGATGTTTTAATCTAAAATTTCCACAAAATATACACTTTAGATTCAGTAGATTTTTTTTTTTAAGCTACTAGATGGTAAGCACTGCACGCAAAGCTAAAAATAGCATGGCTCCTGCCGCCAAGAAACTTAAAGTCTAGCCAGAGACGAGGTCAACAGTTTCAAAATAATGCGCCAAGTAGAATGGTTTTCCTAACCCTCCAGGCCAGCTCAGGAGCCATTAAAATATACTTTCCTAGTACCAAGATTCTCCTCTTCTTAACAACTATCATAATTTTATTTGTGGGAGTATAAGAAAATTCCACCTTTTTTTTTTTTTTTTTTAATGTTTTATTTATTTATTCATGAGAGTCAGAGAGACAGAGAAGCAGAGGCAGAGGGAGAAGCAGCCTCCCCGCCTAGCAGGGAGCCTGATGCGGGACTCGATCCCAGGACCCTGGGATCATGACCTGAGCCGAAGGCAGACGCCTAACCATCTGAGCCACCCAGGCGCCCGAAAATTCCACCTTTTTAAAAGATTTTTATTTATTTGTCACAGAGAGAGAGAGAGTGAGAGAGAGAGCACAAGCAGGGGGAGCTGCAGGCAGAGGGGAGAAGCAGGCTCCCTGCTGAGCCCAAGGCAGCCACTTAACCAACTGAGCCACCCAGGCATCCCAAGATTATCCTACCGTTTAAGATTGTTTCCCTCCTACCACTGTATCAACAGTGCTGAAATCGCTGCTAGCACAACCACCAGGCATTCCCTAAATATTCACTGAGTGGTAGAAGAGGGAAGAACTCTCTTCCAACCCCTAAAATTACCTTCTCTAAATTACTTTGTTCTTAGTAATTACATAAAGTGTGCCATTTAAGTTCTTGGGGGAATTTTAAAACACAGTTACCTGAATCTCTCTCTCTAATCTGAAAATGTTCCTCGTCCCAGGATTTAATGTTATGGCAATAACAAGTCTATAACTGTTTTTTCCTATCAATTTCTATTTCTGTCATCCATTAAAAATGTTTCTATGCAAGTCACTGAATTCACAATACTGAAAAGAATGCTAATATATTTAGAATAAAAACTAGGAATTATCCTCACTTCTATTTACTGTAAAACATCTGCTCTCTCAAAGCACTTTTATGAATTACGAAATAAATATAGGACTCCCTAACCCCTGAAATAGGCATACCACAGTAACTATAAATAAGAAAAAAATAGTAAGGGGGAGTTTGGAGCCAGGAATGAAGAGAAAATCTTTGAGAAAAGTATGTGTTTATGTAAAAGAAATGGAAAGACAAGAAAAGCAAAAGGAAGAGTTATCCTAAGATAACATTCTGGATCTGGGACATGTGATAATAGAACATGGATGGCAAATATCAGAATGAAGGTATGATTTAGAAAAGTCAGCCAGGGGATGTGTTGGGGACTTTTAGGGGGTTAGCTGCAGGAATCCAATGTCAGAAGACAAAAGGAAGAAGTTTAGCTCTGAAAAACCCAAATGAGACGTGGAGCTTAAAGACAGTCAAAGTAAGTTGAATGTGTTTCCAGCACAACACTGAAGAAGACCCTAGTACTACCTGAACTAACAAGGAAACTATCATTAGGCTCCCATTTTAGTGAGAGAATTTCCACAAAAGATCTCCTAAGGATTTTACATTGGAGTTTGTACCAACTTTTTGGGAGTGGAAAACTTTCAGGGCTGGGGTGATTTTTAGATTAATGTCAGGTACTAAAATTTCCTGGGAGTCAGTCTCAACAAGATCATTCTTAAACTCAGCATTAGTCTGAAAGATTCCAACTAAATAACCTTCAGATAAGAATGAGAAAGAGGATAGTGGGGGATGATAAAAAAAGGAAATGAAAGATAGTGGAAATAACCAGAGGCCAAAATAAGGTATGGAAACAGCAATATGCATGTTTTTCTGAAAATTAATCCTTTCCAAATGATAACTTTTGTATTAACTTTGCTTAATATCTTCTCAATAATGCATACAAGTCTACAATAATAATGATAGTTTGAACAGCAAAATATTTCTTTAGACTATATAATGTCACACAAACCAAAAAGCCTTTTAAAAAGAACTGCTATCCATATTTGATGTTATTTCAAGACAGACAATGTTAAGTTTCCTTCTCCCCATTAAGACTGGAACATAGAACCTCTGGGATACAATTAATAGGTTGCCAATGAAAAACAATCATCCCAGGAGTTGTTTTTGTCTTGAAGGCTTTAGATGCACTCTGGGCTTTCCTATTCCAGTAGGTAAACATCCAGCAATATGAATTCAAGCTTCAATACAAACTGACCTTCAACCAATCAGCCATAACAATAACAGAAGGATCTGTGATTGTACTGAGTAACTCCTTTGTGGCTCTTTTCTTTTCTTCTCGGTAATTTTTCTTTTGCACCTATTTTACAAAAATAATAGAAAAATTAAAAATTCATTAGAAATGGGCAATTTCTTTCTAAAAATTTAGGTCTATAACATGTAGAGTATAAGATTCTAAACCTCTTTTAGAATTCTAGCATTTTAGGATAAAAGAACTTTTTTTTTAAGAGCTGGTAGGAATTTTTAGAGGTTAGAATCTAGTTTTTCTGATCACTAGTTCTCTGTATCTTTTTGAAGAATTTTACCTTTTTTTAATTACACAATACTACATGTATCCAATCTCATGGTAAGAATTTCAAACAACACAAATAAAGCTAAAAGCTTTATTAGACCCTATCCTATTCCCAATCCCGAGAACTGACCACTATTAACACTTTTGGAAAACACTATCCTTTCAGGCTTTTTCTACATATACAACCTATAGAAATATATAGCTTTTGAGGTTTTGTTTTTTAAACATTTTTTTAAAAAAGGTTCTCCCATTCAATATTTTTGGGAGCATTTCCATGCCTACCTCATTCATCTAATTGCTACATAAGCTTCGTAGTATGAATAAAACATGGGGGTTAACTGGACACATTCTGCATACCAGTTACTGTTCTAAGCACTTTACAAGTACTATCTCATTATCTTCACAATAACCCCAGAAAGTAAGACAATTATTATCCTTATTTTACAGATGAGAAAACTGAAGGACAAAGAGTGACTTACCCAGGATCACACAGCTAGTAAGTCATGGAGGCACGATTCATCAAAGGCAGACTGGCTCTAAAAGACATGCTCTTAACCACCATGCTATTACTGCTCTATAATTTTTCTTAAGTTCTCTTACTGATGGAAATCCACTCTGTTATCAGTTTTTTCATATTGCAGACAATGCTGCATTTGTTTGCAACTGGCAATTTTGCTCTTTCCTGATACTAAGATATTATCATAAAATGATATTAATTCATTCAAAATATCAAAGTTTTACCTTCATAAGTTACCTCTGAGATAATCTGGGAAGGCTGCAGTGGATTAATACAGTCTTATTATTACTTTGTTATTAAATGGATGGAAAAGTGGTGATAAACTATCAGTGATACATTTCTTTTAGCTATAAAACCTTCCTGTTTTACACTTAATGACAAAAAGACTATATACACCTAACAAAATTTAAATAATTCTACAGCCAAAAAACTTCAGACTTTTGGTCTTTACTAATATGCATATCTGAATAACAGTAGATTTAATATGGGATTGCAAATGCAAATGCATACAGGATCAGATATAAGAAAAAAAGGGGTAAAAATAGACCATGCAGGGATAAGAGTCAATTAGAAAGCATGTGTTTCTTAAGATCCAGGATCCGTGGCCATTCTGGAAGGCAAGCCCAAGTGCATATTTCTTAAAGAGAGGTTGGAAAGCTGAACTTGTATTTGTTACCTCAAATTTTTAAAACATTGTATACATCAAACAAATATATCTACCTGTGGGCCAAATTCAGCCCACGACCCTGCAAGTTCGTAAACTTGAATTTCAAAAAGCACCAGAGCTTCTCATAACACGTTCTACAACACAGTGACGTGCCCAACTCGGTCCAAGTGTGCAGAGCTGTCCAGTCCTCAGCCAAAGGAATGGTCAGGTGAGGCCGGAGGCAGTGCTCGACAGTCATCAAGTAGCCTCTTCAGTTGACTCCAGTGTGCCATACAAATATTAACATTCTTTATGTGTGCCTGTCTGGATATTATTTTTCTTTCTTTAGGAGACACATATTTATCTTGTTAGCCTACTTTCAAAAGCACATGCAAAACACAATATTTATGAAATAACTGGAAACTAACCTTGAGAGATTCTTTCTTTGTGAGCTTGCTTGAAGCAGAACTATCCTTCTCCGAGCCATTATAAAGTTTAGATTCAGACTGAATCACACAGAAGTTAACAAAAGAGAAATCATAATTAAAACCTTCACTTATTCTACATATACAGCATATACAAATTAATGTTAAAGCTATGTTTGTGAATTCTTCCCATTTATTGCTGTGATTTAGGCAAAAATAAATTTTCAGGTGTCCATTTTCCCTATATAGATAGCTTTAGTTTAAAAGCTAATCCATGTTAAACCCACAAAAGCACAAAATAAACACTAATCAGGGGTGCCTGGCTGGCTCAGAAAAGGATGCAATTCTTGATCTTGGGGTTGTGACTTCAAGCCTCACATTGGATGTAGAGATTACTAAAAAAAAAAAACCCTAATCAATAAACTAATCTACAATGTGAGGTTAAGTAAGATCATTTGTAAATTTTTGCATTCTACTTTCCAGAATATTTCTAAGAAACATACGCAATTATTTATTCTTAAAACAAAAGTATCCAAAGCAATGTAATTTTTGAACAGTTAAAATATTCCAAGTTAATAAAACAAACCATGTACATTCTAGTTACTGCACACATTGCCCTATTGCTACTTCTCCAATGGAAAGAAATATATCTTCAGAAATTAGTATTAAAACACTATCTAATTTGTAGTGTTCAAAAACCAATATTCCTAGCATCTACTTCTTCCTACCTATCCTAAGTGCCCCTAAAGTATTACTGTCTTAAACTTGTTTCCAGACTTTGCTTATACTTATTTTTATTTGATCTTCATAAGAACCTTGACAAATAGAAGCACCTGGGTGGCTCAGTTGGTTAAGCATCCAACTCTTGATTTTGGCTCAGGTTATGATCTCAAGGTGTGAGATGGAGCCCCACACTGGGGTCCGCACTTAGTGGAAGTCCACTTCTCTCCCTCTGAACCCCCCCCAGAGGTGCACTAGCACTCTCTCTCCCTCTCTCAAATAAATAAATAAATCTTAAAAAAAAAAAAAAAAAACCTTAAAAATAGACATAACAAGTGGTTTTAGCTCCATTTTACAAATCATGAAAGGGAGGCTCTGGAGGTTGATTTTCTAAACTAACAATAATGTAACAGGGATCAGAATCTAGGTCTCCTAATCAAGCACTCTTTTGAAGAGACTACATTCTTTCACCAGAGTAAAAGAGCACAAATGTGAAAGCTGCTTCTATAAATCTTGGACAATAAAATTAAACACGTTTAGTGTCCTGTGTCCTATGATTTTCATTTTTATCTACTGTTAGACACAGGAGAAGGTATTTAAAGTACTTAGCATGGGGGCGCCTGGGTGGCTCAGTTGGTTAAGCGACTGCCTTCGGCTCAGGTCATGATCCTGGAGTCCCGGGATCGAGTCCCGCATCGGGCTCCCTGCTCGGCAGAGAGTCTGCTTCTCCCTCTGACCCTCCCCCCTCTCATGTGCTCACTCTCTCTCTTTCTCTCTGTCAAATAAATAAATAAAATCTTTAAAAAATAAATAAATAAAGTACTTAGCATGACTCCTGGTGCCAAGAAAGTATATGGGGCTTGATCCAAATGGTGGCTTTCAAATGCTGAATGGCTAGACCTGCAAAGCACTAGGTGTGATTACAGATAACAAAACTTTGGGTATGAACCCCCTCACTCCATTTGAAGAACCATGAAGGCAGGGACCATACTTATTCACCAATGACACCCAGCTATCACCTGGGGTAAAGAAACGGCTCACTAAATACCTGATGAATTACTAAAATGAAAATTAAATTAGCATTTGCAACTCATTTCTTTTACCTTTCTGAAAAAACACCTCTGCTACTTGGTACGAAATATGGGTGATTATGGTGATGATGACAATAACTGGCTGCACTAGATAGAAGGGAACTACAAACTATGTACAATGCAGAAGGTGGGGATTAACCCAATTAAATTTTTGTTAAAGTCACTCCTTTGAGAACTGAACTTGAAACATCATACTACTTACTCTCATGGCAATGGCACACTGATTGTGATAACAAAACAATTTTACAAAGTTGCTCAAGCCAAACAGTCTCTGTCTTCTCCTTGCCCCCGAGAACCTAAAGATGGCACAGCTACTGTCAGAAAAATAGGATGATTTCTATTTCTCACAGCTTAATAGGAAAATGTGTATTATAATATACTTCTTAGACACTAGTAAATGAAGAATAAATGCTAACAGAAATGGCTGCTTATTCTTTACCAAGTACTTTCCTAAACACTTCACATGCACTACCTCATTTAATCCTCAAAGCAACCCTATGAGATAGTAATAATATCTCCCTTTTGCTAATAAGAAAACCAAGACTAACCAATTAAAAATAACTTCCCAAAGTCGCAGAGCCAATAAGGAGATGAGCTGGGATTTGTACCCCGGTCTACCTAATTCCCAGTCTCATGCTCTTAGCCATTTCACTGTAATGATTTCTCACCTTTTAAAACTATTTACACAGAATTTTAGCCAGACTCAAATTTAAGATTTATCTTCATGAACAACAGGAAATATGTTTCCCTGACATGACAAGATCTGGCTTGGTGATTCCTAAAAGATTCTAGAATTTAAGGCACCTGCAGGCCAGAAGGGGGTCATCTGAGCTTGGTAAATTTTAGAGAACACATATTTCAAGGAATCCTTGCCATTCTGTGTAGCCAGTTCTGGGGGAAAAAAAAATCCACTGACCAAGTTCTACAAGCTTTTTAAATACACTATACCAAAGTTTTCTGTATCAACAGGTTTCCTTTTAAATACCAAAACTCAAACTATTTTTGTTGGAAATATTTTACTAAACTAACTTGGTCCTTCTTTTATAACCTTACTGAACACTATCTTAATGATCACCACAGGGTTTAATATATAGTACTGTTTGTTTCTTCATTAAATGGTCTTAGAATGCTCAGTAGGTTGTTTTCTTTTTTCTTCCTTCTTTTCATTTCCCCCCATAACTATTGTCCTCTTACGGGCTGTGTGATTCAGGAGGTTATTCAATCTCTTTCAGTCTTAGCTTCCTTGTTGTAAAATGAGGATACTCTTATTAACCTGTAGGGTTACTCTGAGGGTTAAATGAGGTAGTGTGCATGATGTGTTTAACATACTACTTGGTATATATTGTGTTTCAGGTTTGTGACTATCCTCTAGAGTGTAAGTGCTATAAAAAATCTGGCCTTTAAATAAATGGAACATTTATGTATGAGAATACTTTCCTCTTGCTTTGAAAACTACAAAATACTACAGATATAAGGGATAATGTTCATGTTAATATGACTAGATCAGATATCCTGATTTGGAAGGGATTTTTAAATGTCCAGGTAAATATATTTTTTACATCAAGTGATAGACATGTAGCATCCCTATAAATAAGCAGATGTATGTATGCCTGGAGAATCAAGTCAGTAAAGAAATCTGGGCTCAAAAACCACTACCCTTGTAGTAGGATTACTTTTATCCCACTAGACACAGTACCCATGCTGGAAATTCCTTTTGTTGAGATGGACTACCAAAAATTCATTTAAAAATGCTAACAGCAAGATGAGATGGGATTTGATTAACTGACTTTTCCAATCCACTCATTTATAGGATGCATGAGAAATAGAAACTGTATTTTTTTAAAAATGGGGGGGTAAAAAAGTGTATTCCATTGTGCTTACTGGTCTTAATCATGTATTTTAAGAAATAATCCCAAATCCTATGACCAAAATGGCAGTATTAACACTTTTTGCATCAAATTCAGAAAAATATAAGGTTAAAATTATGATCGTCTCAGTTATGCACACTGATTACAGAAGGAATAACAAAACTGTGTTTCCTGAAGTTACTTAAGTAAGGTTAAAATGTTCAGAATTCCATGAGAATGTGGTTTAATGATAAATGTATAAATTTTAGGACTGTTGTGAAAAACAAGACTGGGTAATATGTTAGAATATTTAAGGACAAACTGGTGACTATGCATCTCTTCAGCTAACAGAATAAACAAGGATTAAATCTAAGTTAAGATAGAATCAATAGGTTTCAACTGTTGGAAAATATCAGGATTTAAGAACAATTTTACTTACACTAGTTACCATGTTAAGAATCCCATTCATTCACTGTAATTCCCCCTCCCTTTTTAAATAAGCTCTATGTCCAACGTGGGGCCTGAATTCACAACCCCAAGATCAAGAGTCGCATGCTCTACCAACGGAGCCAGCCAGGTGTCCCTCACTGTAATTCTTATTCAAAAAAAGAAGATGAATTCTCAAATACCTACTATTAACCAGGTACTCTGTCAGGCACTTGCAGTATCACAATCTGGGATGTGGATCTTTTCTCCTTTGTACAGATAAGAAAACTGAAGCCATTTTGAATCCCAGCTTTACCACTCTGACCCTTATTTAATTTCTCTAAGCTTCAGTTTGTTCACTTAGAACATGGGGCCAATAATACCTACCACCTTTTAGTATTGTTATGAGAGTTAAGGTGACACACAGTAAGCTCTTAATACAAAATAGCTATTAATATCACTGTAATTAGTATCTAAGAAGTCACAGGTAATATATATGAATCAAGATTCAAACTTGCTTTTTTGACTTTAAAACAGTGCTGTCCAGCAGAACTTTCTGAATGACAGAAATGCTACATATGGCTACTGAGCACTTGAGATATGGCTAGTGTAACTGAGGAACTTCTCATTTCACTTGATTTTAGTTAATTTAAATTTAAAGAGTCCAATATGATTGGTGCTATTAAAAGTACAGTTCTGTTTTTATTTTTTTTAATTTATTTTTGTGTATGTGTTTTTTTTTTTTTTTAAGATTGTATTTATTTATTTGACAGAGAGAGAGACAGCGAGAGAGGGAACACAAACGGGGAGAGGGAGAAGCAGGCTTCCCGCAGAGCAGGGAGCCTGATGCGGGGCTCCATCCCAGGACCTCGGGATCATGACCTGAGCTGAAGGCAGTCGCTTAACGACTGAGCCACCCAGGCGCCCCTAAAAGTACAGTTCTAAAGCCTATTTTTTTTTTCATTAATCCATCCTGCTTCATTAAGGTATGTAAATTTTCTTTTCAGGCTCCCTGCCCTCCCTCTTCCCCTCCTCCCAATTTAGAGACTACATATAGGTGGCTGTGATATATAAGTGTGGGGTTTAAGTATTTAGACTTCTGAGAAGGAATACTGTTCTACCACATATTCAACAATTCTGGTATTAACTGCTTGAAAATAGGTTTAAAAAAGTTCTATAAATTTCATTATATTTCTAGCTATTGAAGACTCAAAATAAATTATTTTTTCTTTACACATCTCATAAAATGATCAAGGAATTTCTTACTTGTATGTTATATAATATATATATATATATATATATATATATATATACACGGTACTATTAAACTTCTATCCTAAGTACTTTTACACATATGATATTTAAGTAATGAATACTTGAAAAGTGTGGATAAAATGTGTATAAAATTATACGTTAAAAAAAATCATGCACTCTTCTCAACCATTGTCATGAATGGAAACAAAAATGTAGGTTTTTTTCATGTTCTGTTCGTCATACATATGCCCACTTCTATTTTGTTAAGAAAGAGGTGTTTAATCACGTAAACAGTTTCTTTCCCACAGTAGAATGCCACAACTGCTCCCATGAGGACAGCTAGAAACTAGGAGCTGTGGCAGAAAAATAATGGGTAGCAGCTCTCAGTAGCTGAGAACAGCAGAGAATACACTAGCTTAAGAAATAGATTTTCTGACAGTCACTGAAGTTTGATTCCACAAACAAAAGCTTTTTCTATTGAACCTGACCTGAAATAACAGTCAGAAGTCAAATTCTTTAACAAATTATAGCAAATATATTATATATAGAATATATATATATTCTATATATAATATTAGAGAAATTACAAACCCATAGGAAAAGCAATGTATTATATAGTGTTTCTCAAATTTGAACATATACTCTTAAAGAAAAAGTTCTCAACAGTAAAAATATGTACAAGTATCCCAGTTTGAGAATTACTAATTTAGGAAACTGTATCTCATTCTAAGAAAATGTCTTTCAATTGCAGGCCATTACTGCAAGAGACTTTGGCCTTTAACTGGTAAAATGTATGTATTTTTTTTTTAAGATTTTATTTATTTATTTGACAGAGAGACACAGCGAGAGGGAACACAAGCAGGGGGAATGGAGGAGGGAGAAGCAGGCTTCCCGCCGAGCAGTGAGCCCGATGTGGGCCTCGATCCCAGGACCCTGGGATCATGACCTGAGCTGAAGGCAGATACTTAACGACTGAGTCACCCAGGTGCCCCAAAATGTATGTATTTTGACTGTCATTCAAATAAACTCAAAACACTTAAGAGTTAAAAAACAAAACAAAACAAAACACAAGGAATCCTGAGAACTTCTCCGAATGGAATTCTCAGTCTGAGAAGTACTACAATAACAGACATATCAGAAGCAATATAACTCTGGAGAGAACACACTGGTTACCAATAGGCTGTATTTCTAAGTAACCAACAGGACCGACATCAACCCCAGTGGAACTTTCCTTTTTTCATATATACTGCATGATTTAGATATACCAACATAAAAACATCCCATAAAAATCTGATAGAATTTTATTGTTCTTCTTCTTAAATATTAGAAAAATGCCATAGTCATGTATTTGGGGACAACACATGCTTACCTTGCTCTTTGACATAGAAAGTGAAGATTCATCTTTATTTTGAGAAATGTCTTCCTTTCCTCTTTCAAAACCTTTAAAAAACATTGTTATTATTTTAGTATTACTATATAGCATACAGGCATTAAGAAGCAAATGCATATAAGTCATCCAATTTCAAATATACATTATATTTGGTATATATTGGTACAAAAGCTTAGACTAAACAGTGTTAAACTATTATAGTTTAAAACCCTTCTAAGGGATCATATGTAGTATAATAACTCTTTAGAATAACTTAAGGCTTACAAAGGCAATGAAGTCTTTTCCTGAACCCACCAACATCAAGTTAAATACCTCTTTTCTGTGCTCCTAGAGCACTTTTCATGAACTCAGGCCTCATGGAGCTTTTATTCTAGTGACTCTTTTTTTCTTTTTCCTTTTTTTTTTTTTAAGATTTATTTATTTATGGGATGCCTGGGTGGCTCAGTCAGTTAAGCGTCTGCCTTCAGCTCAGGTCATGACCCCAGGGTCCTGGGATTGAGCCCCATGTCGGGCTCCTGGCTCAGCAGGGAGCCTGCTTCTCCCTCTCCCTCTGCCTCTCCCCCTGCTCATGCTCTCTGCTCTATCTCTGTGCCTCAAATGAATAAAAATTTTTTAAAAATCTTAAAAAAAAAGATTTATTTATTTATTTTGAGAGAGAGACAGAGAGAAAGAGAAGCAGACTGCCCCATGAGTGCAGAGCCCGACATGGGCGGGGCTTGATCTCAGGACCCTGAGATCAAGACCTGAGCTGAAACCAAGAGTCGGTTGCTCCACTGACTGAGCCACCCAAGCGCCCCTCTAGTGAACTCTTTTCTAATGAAGAATCCTAACTGAAAGAACCAACCCAGCATATTTTTAACACCTCTTGCCAAATCAGAAACAATTCTAGAATTGGTGATAACGGACTAGAGAAAATAAATCTAGACTGAGGGACAGACTTAAAAACCTAACAATGTGCTTATTGTGAGAATTAAATGAGGATCCATTAGAAAGCATTTAGCATAGTATTTTCCACATAGTATACATTCAATTCATGTTGACTCTTAAGATGATCATCGGCAGTGACTACTGTATACAAATTCTAAAAGAATGAATCTAAAATACATGAATGTACTGGGATGAACATGCACAGATCCCTGCAATCAGGTAACACATTAACATAACACTATGCCAAAAGCAATTAACAGATTAATGTTATTAAGAGTACAATTAGAGAGGGGTGCCTGGGTGGCTCAGTCGGTTGAGCATCTGCCTTCGGCTTGGGTCATGATCCCAGGGTCCTGGGATCGAGCCCCGCATTGGGCTCCCTGCTCAGTGGGAAGCCTGCTTCTCCCACTCCCACTCCCCCTGCTTGTGTTCCTGCTCTCGCTCTATGTGTGTCAAATAAATAAATAAAATCTAAAAAAAAAAAAAAAAAAAAAAGAGTACAATTAGAGAAATGTTAATACTGAAATTTGCGTGGCAGGTATAAAAGGAGCAGTACTCAATTTAAAGATGTTCCTTCTACTTTTGAGGGCAAGTATTATTAACTCTTCCCTATAATAATTTGTTCTAAGTCCAATAAGAGCCTATATTAAAAATACATACATAATTATTCATAAAGCAGCACTTAAAAAATCATCAGTAGCACCAGTGCCTGAAGCATTTAAAAATTATTTCTAACATATTAATAATACCATTTTTCTCTATTTGGCTTTTATTAGCTAAAAACAAATCCATTCCAATTTCCTAATCCAGAGATTTTACTGCATTGTTTTCTGTAATATGAAGAAGGTATCTTCCCCCACCCCCTAACTCTGTTAAGGAGGATCACTCAATCCCAATACTAGGGGGAAACAAAACTATTTCATAAATGCAACATGAAATTTTAAATAACTTACCAAAATTTTAGACTTTAGTATAAAGCAAACCAAAGTTACTTAATTCAGTTTAAAAATTCTAAAATATTTATTCAGAGTAGTAACATTTTATAATAAGTAATTCTTTTTTAAGATTTATTTATTTTAGAGAGCACGTGAGCATGGGGGGAGGGACAGAGGGTGAGGGAGAATTTTTTTTTTTTTTTTAAGATTTTATTTATTTATTTGACAGAGAGAGAGAGCAAGCACAAGCAGGGGGAGTGGCAGAGGGAGGAGGAGCAGGCTCCCCACCAAGCAGGGAGACTGATGTGGGGCTCAATCCAGGACCCTGGGATCATGATCTGAGCCGAAGGCAGACACTTAACCAACTGAGCAACCCAGGCACCCCTGTAATAAATAATTCTTAATATTAATGAATTATTATTTTCTACCATGTGTGGAGATTCAAAATTACTTTAAAATTACTCCTCTATTTTTTTAAAAAAGTGGTATTTATAGACAAAATTCTGAAGCCTATAACACATTACTGACCATTATTAATAATGCAGAGCAATTTCAGATCATGACTTTTTACCAAGTTTGCTTGTTAGTGATTTTAGGTAGTAAATTCTCTTCCTACTATCCTCCCAACTGCCTCAATGATACAGAAATCTATATCCCCATCAAAATGGCTAAAATTAAAGGGATACTACCTTCCAAGTACAGATTAGAATGTGGAGCAACTGGAACTCTATTCACTACTGGTGAGAGTATAATGGGACATAACCACTTTGGAAAACTATTTGAAACTACGTACTAAAGCGGAATTTATGGATATTCTAACACAAAGCAATTCTAATCCTAGATATACCCAACAGAAATGGTTGTGTATATTCATCAAAGTAAGATACAAAAATGTTCACAGCAGCTTTATTCATAATAGCCAAAGTCTGAAGCCAACTCAAATGGTTATTAAGGTTGAATAAATGAATATATTTGCACAATGGAATGTTACACAGCAATGTAGTAGTAATTAAAAGAACCAATTACTACTACAGACACAATATTGAGCAAAAAAAAAGCCATGTCTTTCCATTAAAAAAAAAAAGCACATACTGTATGACTCCATTTATATACAGTTCAGGAACTGGCAAACCTGATCTATAGGGATAGAGGTTGTTACGGTGGTTTACCTTTGTTAGTAGAAGGAATTGACTGGGAGGGGCAAGAGGCACTCTTCTGTGGATCTGGGAAGTGGTTACATGGGTCTATATGTAACTTAAAATTCAAAAGGTGTGCCTTTAACTATGTGTAAGTTATGCCTCAATAAAAAAATAAATAAAAACTCAGCCTTCTCTATTCTTCCAGTTTATTAGACCTCTCCTGCTTTGGCATCCTTCCTCACTTAGTCTATATGCCTTTAACTTATTTTGCACCTGACTAATTCTTATTAATTCATCAATAGTAATAATTAACATATTAATGAAAACAATAAAGGAACCAACATCCACTTGTAAGAACACGTGTGATTATGACACTATGCTAGATGTTTTACCTAATTTTTAAAACAACACCACAAAAAAACCCCACATATTAACTATATTTTATATAATTGAAAAAGCCAAGGTTCACAGAAATTAAGTAACTTGACTAATGTCAGTAAGTATCAGAGCTAATTCAAACTTAGGTCTAACTTTAAAATTCATGCTATTTTTAGAATGCTAGGTGCCTCTCAAGACCAAGGCCACCTCTTCTCGGTGGCCTTGCTCTGACTGTGTAGGAATAGTTAGCTCTCCCTTCTCCGAGATATATAGCATTTCATACATATTTGTACTACCCTATTTATCACAATATACTTCAATTATTTGTTTTCATGTTCATATTCCATACTTCACTGTGAATTCCTGAAAAGAAAGGTCTAATCCTTATTCACCCTTTCAAACATAAAAATTTGATATTGTTGCAAAAATTAACAAAACTGGACTCCACTGTTATTTGTAATTATTTTATTAAATACATAAAATATAGAACAGCTTCAGAAAATGCATAAAATATGTATAATTTAATGTATACAGTGAATATTGGCATAACCACCACCAAACAAAAAAAACAAAGAAATGTCAAAATCCCATAAGATCCTCCCCACTTCCCAGCACCATTCTTGATCACAATCTAATCTTCTCAAAGGCAACTTATCTTGATTTTTGCAAACATTCTTTACCAGCATGTCAAGCAGGTATTTCATTCATTTTTATTGCAGATTAGAATCCCATTGCATAACTATACCACTATTTATCCATCTATTGTAGATAAACATTTGGGTTGTTCCTAATTTGTTCCTCTTATGAACAATGGTGCCACAAATATTCTTGGAAGTATATCCTGGTATATATATATATATACACACATATACATATATATATATATATATACACACACACATATACATATATATATATACATATATATATATATATATATATATATATATATATATATATATATACACACACACCTACCTGTGAGTTTCTTTAAATTCTAGAATTCCTGGGTTATAGTATATGTGTTCTTCAACTTTAAGGATACCAAATTGTTTATTTTTCTCCTTTCTCCTGGAGAAAGGAGTAAGAGTTCTCCTTTCTCCATATCCATGGTAACATCAATATTGACAAATTTTTAATATTTTTGCTAATCTCTGGGGTGTGTATATCAATGGTATAATGGGCTTCTAGTTTGCATGTCCTTGACTATTAATGATGTTGAGCACTTTTAATTAGCCATTTTAACTTTCTCTTTGTGAAGGACCTCCTCAGATCCTTTGTGCATTTATTTTTTTTTAAAGATTTATTTATTTGAGAGAGTGCACACATGCACGCGCTCGCACACCCAGGGGGAGGAGCAGAGGGAGAGAATCTTTAAGCAGACTCCCCATGGAGCATGAAGCCTGACAAGGGGCTCAATCCCACAATCCATGAGATCATGACCTGAGCCAAAACCAGGAGTCAGATGCTTAACTGACTGAGCCACCCAGGAGCCCTAATCTTTTGTGCATTAAAAAAAAAAAAAAAAAAAAAAATATATATATATATATACACACACACACACACACAGTCTATCTTTTTCTTATTGATTTATATAGGAATTCTTGATGTATTCCAGATACTGGTCCTTTGCCAGCTATATGTTACAAATAACTCCCTATTCTTGTCTTATTACCTACATTTTTTTTTTTTTTATAAACCACTCAATTTTAAGGTAGTCAAATTTAGCCATCTCATTCTTTAATGGTTAGTGCTTTTTGGTCTTAAGAAAGTCTTCCCTAAATCTGGGGTCACAAAAATATTTTTAAGTAGTGTAGTAATACACAGAGTTTACTTCCTCCTACTAACCCAATGGAATATTATCCCTAAATAAATTAACACCATGTCCCTAACTCCTAATTTGTTAACAGAATACAAGTGCTATCATCGACAAGGTATAACCTTTTCATATATTTCCGTAATAATTTGGTTCAATAATGTTTAGATATAATAAAGCAAGCTTTATGCTGCTTCAGTCTTGCTAAAATGTATTTACAAATATAGCTACATTAATATTAACTGTAATGAACATAGCCAAGAATCAAGAAATTGTACTAAAAAAAAAAACTCTGAGAGTCAAAATTAGTAAAAAGAAACCTATCTGTGCACTAAAGCTCACACAGTTTGCCCATAAGTGATTTATTTGCTCAAAGTTTATTTACTCCAATTTTCTGGTACTATTCTAGAGATTGGTCCAATAAGCATATCTAGAAGTTATACCTGAGATTGCGGAAAGAAACAGATAAGCAGACATGAACTTAAAAAAAAAAAAAAAAAAGCACTATGGTGTTATTGGAAATACATGGGCAGGTGGTACCATTTCTATATTATAGCTCATCATAAAGAAAAAGGCCAAACCAATATATTTCTTAAGGTAGAAAGACAAAAAAGTAATTTTTTCCTAAGGAAACTAAAATGAAAAGAAGGTTATGTTCAAAGTAGTAAGGCAAAATGATCTTTCAATATCACTAACGCAGAACCTCTCCTCTAATAATGTCAGGTAAAAACAAATGCATCTAAAATTTTTTTCAGTAAAGTGAAAGGTCCCAGAAGAAATATGTTTTATTTTTTAACTGGAAAAACAACAACATAAAAGCCACTTTTCTGAAGTACCTAATTCCATTCTATTTCTTAGCTGATAAAATGCAACATAAAGAGCTTCCGATTGTGGCTGGTTGCAGTACAACTGCTGGTTGTAAAAAGGGGGATATGGAAGCATCCCTATGAATATGATTTTCTTTATTTCAAGAATTAGAAAACAAAGCCAACCATTTACTTTTCCATTCAAATAAATCAATCCAGGGTGACCTTCAATATATTCTTTGACAAGAGAAATTGACAATTCTGCCTTTAGTTACCTAATTAAGTAAATAGCAAACTTTTAATAAAAGTGAAGTTTTCTGTTGTTTAGTAGTCACGATTATTCTTTAATATTAAGTAGAATCATTGCATGAAAGTCAGCAAACATTTGCTACAAGCTTGCTAGCTTAAAAAATAAAATACAGAAACACACACAGAAATAGAACTAAGTCACACTGTAAAAGCAAATAGAGTATTTAACAACTTTCAAATTTTTCAGCATGTTGTATTTTCAAAGACACTTCTGAACAAAGACAAATACTAAAATGTACACCATTTTGAGAACATAAGAAGCATAGATAGTAACCATGCTATACTGAGAAGATGAAATACAGATTATGAATGCTGTTTATAGCTTATGCTACTTAGGCAACAGTTCAGGACTATGGTTCCCAATTCTTTTGTGAAAACACTGTCAGAAAAGAAATCAGTAAATTTATAATGATTTATTTAACTGTCCAGGTAGCACCATCTATACGGTGTTTCACTATCTCAAAATAATGCATATACCACCTATCAGCATGAATATTCATAAAAAGCCAAGAATAAATGTTAGTGTGAAACCAGAAAACATAATTCAAATTTAACAAAACGTGTCAGAAAAATCTAGAGATGATTAAAGCAAGCACCAGTTTCAGTGATTTCTTTGCCATGAGTATTGAAAGAATATTTTCATTTTAAAAGAAAAATATAACCTCAAAAGACTAGACAAAATTATGTTGCAATTTAAATTTTGAAAGGAAAATAGAGATTTTAAAATATTTTAAAATATATATCCAAATATTTGCTATAATAAATCTTTTTCATACAATTAAAGACCTATTTCATTAACCAATTATTTAATGTCTGAATCATAACTGTCAAATGCCTAATTTCATTTTAAAATTGTTACCTTAAAAATAACAATTTCTTAGCACACACTCATTATACAAAGACACATCTAACAACAAGAAGGCTATTTCAAAAATTATACTTGGACAGAAAACTTCACTTTAGTCAGGACCTGAACCATTAAAGCTTATAAACAGCAATTTTAACACAGTTACTATCAATATTAAATATCTGGGTTTCATTTGCAAAAACCTCAGATTAATTTGCTTATTTATAGAATTTTACATTTATCTCAAGTCCAGAAAAGGTTTTAATTTTATCAAAGGATTATAATATTTATTTCTATAATTAAAGCAAAAATTCATGCTATCAGCAATGCAAGATTTGTAATTCACTGAATCACTAGTTCTCAAGTTTGGGCTTAAGAGATTTTAAGAGAAAACATGGAAAAGCCAAGCCATATAGCAGCAGTCACTAAAACTGAACCTTTCACTACAGAATCTGTTTCATTTAAATGAAAGCAGTTTTAAGATGTTGGAATATCTAGTTTAATGAAAAGCCTGCAAGAAATTAAGAAAAGAATGCAAGATTAAACAAACAAACCTGGCAACGAAGGAGAAAGTTCATTGTATCCTCCAAATGAAGCATTCCGGACAAGCTTTCGGCCATCAATTCGTGGAGGAAATAAAACAGGCGAAACCACAGTACAGGAAGAAAATCTACGTTGTTGTGAGCTCTCTTCTTTCATGGCTTAGAAGGTCTATTTAACGTATATGTTCACCCAGAAGGCTAATTAGATCAGTATGGCAATGAGAGGCTTTTCTCTCACATCCAAATGTAGCGAAACCCACCAGCACAAACAAAGGACACACACATTTAACAGCAAAGGAGAAGGACCAGAGACTGTCAAATCAGCAATAAACAGAAAAGGCATTAAGCCTTGCTAGTGGGTTGTTGGGTTTTTTTTTTTTTAATGAACTGATAAACAAGAAAGGCAATTCCACTAATGTTTTACCTTTTTATCAAACCAGCAATGCCCTGAACTGAGTTGCTGCTTTAGTAAAAACAAAGCAAGATCAATACTTAGAGATTCAGGATGAAGTAAAATGCAACCCTTTTCTCATATCCGTTATGTTTTTGTAGTATCTGCCACACTTCCACCTCTTCCGATTCTTTCCAGTTTTTGCTTACCTCATAAATGGATATAAATATAACACTGTTTATCTTTCCTGAAGCCTCTAGATCTATATCTAATCCACTGCGTGCCTCAGCCATGTTTAAGAATTCATAAGGAAAGATATTCTTTCAAGTACAATTTTTATGGATTCTAACAGCTAAAGTGGAAAATAAATATTAAGTTTTACCTCTAGCAAGGACATATGAGTCATTAAGACAATGTTAATGCAAACCAATCCAGAAGGAAGACTGAAAAGACACCACAATAATGCTGAGTGCTCTAACACATGTTCTCTTGAAACAAATAGGAGCTGCTGTAGTTCCTGTTCAACGCATTTAAACTTTTCAAAATATATCATCTACCAATAAGGATTTTCCACTTAAAACTCTCCTATTTAAAGAAAAATGCAGCTTTATTATCACAATAACAAATGGAATACCTTTCTTTACTAGATTAAAACTAAGTTACTGGTATGATCTCACATTATTAAATCTAACAGTAAAGTGCCAATAGCCAAATTTATAGTCTATGCTATCTCTTTATAACTACCATTAAAATTGCAACTGACAGTGGTTCATTTTTATAGGTACTTTACTATACGATCTCAGTTTCCTTCCTCCTATTGTGCATACATTTCAAGGCTATTTCTCCACTCCTATACAATAACATCCTATATAATCTAAGTCTGTTTCTCTTTACTAGAAAGTACACTTAACAAATAAATTTAATTTCCTTTATGTAACATGTTCTTTATTGGGCAAAGGCATTTCAAAAATCAAATAATGGTAAAAATAAGTTTACAGTTGATAATTACAACTACAACAGGGATTTGGGTTGTTCTGTTTCTTTTGCTTTTCTCCATGTCATGAAATATAAATGACCATTAATTATAGACAAGAGAGAAATAATTATAATTCATACAGTGGTGCTTGACTCTCAAGGCATTGTTGTGTTAATGGTTAAGCAGGATTTGAAATTAAACTGCCTGGGTTCAAATCCCAGCTGGATGCATTTTAGCAATTATGTTAATTTCCGTGGGTCTCTGTTTCCTCATCTATAAAATGCTAATAATATTACCTATATTACCACATTGTTATTAGGATGAAATTGGATAATATATGTAAAATTTAGAAAGGTTTCAGGTTAAAATGGCAGAAGGAAGACACTAACCTAATGTGTTCTCTCCTAAAACTAAAATTGTAAGAAAGGGGTAATTTCTTAAAAATAGAAAGTATGGGTACGTATTCCACAAGTATGGATCCAGGATAGGATACAATAACAACATATATTTGACATTGGAAAGCATGAGATTAACAAGTAGTCACTGTCTTGCATATCCCAGAAAGCTGAATCACAAACCAGCAATGGCAAAAACTGAGAACCAGCCCCATTTATACCAAAGAATCCTTTTGCAGATAATTCATAACACCAACTTCCTCTAGATCAGGAATCAGATAAGCTATTGACATCACCAGTAATTCCAGAATCAGGACCAAAATATAAGCAGTGCTTTCAAAATTAGAAGGAAAATGACTTCCAACTTAAAATTCCATACCCAGCCAAACTATCAACTACATATTAGGGTAAAATAAAGGTATTTTTAAACATGTACGGTCTAAAATTTACTTTCCATGAGTATTTTCAAATAATTTACTAGAGCAGTCCTTCTCACCTGGGATTCATTAGGCCTACTGCATTGAAATATCCACTTTCCAAAATGAATTAACCTTTTCTCCCATACATCTATAATGGCTCTACCCATGCACCATAATCCTTGGGAGAACTGAGAAAATATTCACTTAAATTATTTTCTATAGGCCTTACTTCCCTCATACAACCCTGCTTGAGAATGGCTGTACTAGAATTGTATTTTACCAAAAAGTGATAGCAAAAGTAAGAATGCATGGGATACAGGAAACAGGATACTCAATATAAAAGAGCTGTCATCACCCAAAATGTCCCCTACCACTGTACCATTTCTTTGTAAACCAAGGACAAACTGTTTGGGTGAACTCTGCCCAATTTTTTCTGACTTTGGCTTGTCTTGATAGTATGCTGATGAAGTTTCTTCTCTGTTCCCCCATGCTATGATGTTTGGATAAGGTGAGTACACTTCCAGTACACTGAAATGTTCTACTGCCGGAGTCCAGCTCCAGCCGGGGTGGGTCTCTCGTAGGAAAGGACGGCGTCGGCGAATGAGGAGACACAGGTACAGGATCAGGTTGCAAGCATCTCCTCCTGACAGCCTCGGAGGAACTTTATTTATATGTTAGGATATTTTTGTTTTTCCAAATCTTAGATCATTTTCTGGATTACAGCCATAGCCTTCTTTCATTTTTCCTTTGTAATGATTAACATGACCTTTATTGATTTCTGCTTATTGGCTTTTGCTAAAACTAAAAAACAGTACGCAAAGAGAAAGGTGCTAGACAGAGCGTGACCGTCTTGTTATTTTGTTCTATAGAAACTAATTCTTCGTGGAATTAGTTTCATTATGATTGCTTAGATAGGCGTAACTAAAATGAGTAGTCACTTTATCATGAAACCCCAGAAATATTCCCACAATTATAAAGACTGCCATAAACAAAATGAAAGAGAATAGCAGGAGCCAGCTGTGGAGTCTCCTGTTTTCAGGATCGTCCCCCATACTTTAGACTTTGTCAAACAGCATGAGTAGCTTGGCTCGTGCCATTCTACCTTTTTTTTTTTTTTTAAGATTTTATTTTTGGGGCGCCTGGGTGGCTCAGTCGTTAAGTGTCTGCCTTTGGCTCAGGTCATTATCCCAGGGTCCTAGTATCGAGCCCCGCAGCGGGCTTCCTGCCCCGCAGAAAGCCCGCTTCTCCCTCTCCCACTCCCCCTGCTTGTGTTCCCTCTCACGCTGTCTCTCTGTCAAATTATAAATAAAATCTTTAAAAAAAAAAAAATTTTATTTTTTAGAGCAGTTTTAGGTTCACAGCAAAATTGAGAGAAAGGTACAGAGATGTCCCATATACCCCGCTGCCTCCATATATGCATGGCCTCCCCTATTATCAATTCTCCTCACCAGAGCAGTACATTTCTTCTAATTGATGAACCTATGTTGACATATCATAATCACTCAAATTCCATAGTTTATCTTAGGGTTCACTTTTTAATGTTGTACATGCCATGGGTTTGGACAATAGCATAATGACATGTAGCTATCATTACAGTATCATACAGAGCATCTTCACTGCCATAAAAACCTGTGTTCTGCTTAGTCACTGCTGCCTCCCTGCTAACTCCTGGAAAGAATTGACCTTTTTACTGTTTTTCCGTAGTTTTGCTTTTGCCACAGTGTAATGTAGAACTCTAATGAGTAACATTATTTCTAAGTCTCTGTTGTTGGGTGTTTCATTTGTCTCTATTTCAGCACCAACACCTCCTGTCTTACTTACTGGAGCATTATGGTAAGTATTAAATAGCCCCTGACCCTTGCCTGGCTCTGCTTCTTCAGGAGGGTCTTGACTCTTCTTTGCCCTTTGTTCTCCCTAGACTAAGGATAATCTTATCAAGTACCATGAAAAAACCCTGTTGAGATATGGATTCAAAATACCTTGAACAGATAAAATCAATTTGAGAACTGACACACTGATAATATTGATTTTTCCTACTGGAAACATGGTATGTCTCTTCATTTATTGAGAATACACCATCTTAGTGTTATACTTTTCTACATAAAGATACTATGTTAGATTTATTAGACTTACTGCTATGTACCTTATTTTCTGTTACTTTAAGTGGTATTTTTTGAACTGCATTTTTCTAACCACTTGTTACTGGTACATACAACCACAGTTAATATGTATCCAGTAATTTCTTAATAACTTTAATAATTTATCTGTGAATTTGGGAGAGCTTCTGTATAAACAACTATACTAACTACAAATAAAATTTGCTCCTTTTTTATTTCTTTTTACCTTATTCACTAGCTAAATTCCAAGTACAATGCTGAAATGAAGTGTAGATGGTATACACCTTTGTTCCTAATTCTAACTTTACAAGGTTAAGAAAGAGTTCCTTTCTATTTCTAATTTGCTAAAAAATTTTGTATCATGAACGGATGCTAACATTTTCAAATACATTTTATTTTATTTTTTTAAGATTTTATTTATTTATTTGACAGAGAGAGAGACTGTGAGAGCAGGAACACAAGCAGAGGGAGCGGGAGAGGGAGAAGCAGGCTTCCCGCCAAGCAGGGAGCCCGATGTGGGCCTCGATCCCAGGACCCTGGGATCATGACCTGAGCCGAAGGCAGACGCTTAACGACTGAGCCACCCAGGCACCCTCAAATACATTTTATTGATGGGATGATGACATAGTTTTTCTTCTTTAATCTGTGTGTTAAATGACATCATAGTTTTTTTTAAAGATTTTATTTATTTGAGAGAAAGAGAGTGTGTGTGTGTGTGTGTGGGTGGGTGGGTGGGTGGGAGAGGGAGAGAGAATCTAAAGCTGACTCTCAGCTGGGCACAGAGCCCAACTCAGGACTCAATCCCACAACCACAAGATCATGACCTGAGCCAAAATCAAGAAACTGAGCCCCCCCGCCCCAGCATGGAGTCTGTTTAAGAGTCTCTCTCTCCCTCTGCCTCTGCTCCTGCCCCCCAACCTTCCCCTCCGCCCCCAGAAAACAAAAAAAAGGATCTAACCCAATTTCAGAGATGTTAAAGTAGGAGAAGGGGTACTTTTTTAGACTTAATGAAATACAGTTCTAAGGTGAGATTGGAGTTATATTTTTCTCTAAATGTTCAGTAGAACTTGTTTGTAAATCTATCTTGGCCTATGATGTCTTTGTAAAGATAATCTATATTACTAATTAGAGTACAAAAATCACTAGAATTTCCTATTACTGACTAAATTTTGGGAAGTACAATCATTCTAAAAATTTGTTCATCTAATTTTTCAAATTTATTGGCTACAGTTTATATTATCTTTTAAACATCTGCCTATATTTTTAGTTGTCTTTTTATTCCTAATGTTTATTTCCCTTAGTCTTGCTCAAGTTTTGATAATTTTTATTGGCCTTTTCAAACAACCAACTTCGTCTTTCTTGCTCTCACCTATATCTTTTCTCTTATCTTTATTATTTCCTTCCTTCTATCTACTTTCGGTTTATCCTATTACTTTTCTAACACTAAGTTAAATGCTTACTTAAGGGCGCCTGGGTGGCTGGGCTGGTTGAGCGACTGCCTTCAGCACAGGTCATGATCCTGGAGTCCCTGGATCGAGTCCCGCATCGGGCTCCCTGCTCGGTGGGGGGTCTGCTTCTCCCTCTGACCCTAACCCTTCTCATGTGCTCTCTCTCTCAAATGAATAAATAAAATCTTTTCAAAAAATAAATAAATAAATAAATGCTTACTTAATTCATTACTTTTCAGCCCTCCTTCTTGTCAAGTATCAGCATTAAAACTATTACTGTTTAGGGCTCCTGGGTGGCTCAGTTGGTTAAGCGTCTGCTTTCGGCTCAGGTCATGATCTCAGGGTCCTGGGATCGAGTCCTGCATCAGGCTCTCTGCTCAGTGGGGTTTGCTTCTCCCTCTCACTCTCCCTCTGCGCTCTCCCTCTCTCTCAAATAAATAAATAAAATCTTGAAAAAAAAATAAAACTATTACTGTTTAGAATTCCTGCTTGGGAATTGTGAGGCCTCCTTAATCAGAGAGTTGTTGTCTTTCGTCCTTTTTTTTTTTTTAAGATTTTATTTATTTATTAAGAGAGAGAGAGCATGCATACACAATGGGAGGGGCAGAGGAAGAGGAAGCGAGAGACTCCCAAGCAGACTCTGTGCTGAGCATGGAGCCCAATGCGGGGCTCGATCTCACAACCCTGAGATCATGACCTGAGCCAAAATCGAGAGTCAGACACTTAACTGAATGAGCCACCCCAGTTCCCTGTCTTTCATCCTTCTGAAAAGTTCCCAGCATTATCTTTCAATATTGCCTTTAACCCATTAAATCACATTCTGGCATTTATAATTCTAATTGGTGCAGATGTTGGTCTGGATGGTAGGGAGTTTATGCAGATTCTCTCTGATGGTGGCTTGTTACCTCATGTCTTTATTGATTTTTCCACATCATAATGCTAACTTGTTGTTTTGTTTATGGATAAGCTCATAACTAAAAATCAGTAATTTTTGGAGGCATGTGTTTAAACCTCTCCTCTAACAAGTATCTGTGTCGATTCTTCCAGGCACTTGGGAAAAGATCATTTTAAACTAAACTGAGGGGTGTTTTTGTTTTTGCCACAGAGATAGGATGAGTTCTGGCCCCAAGCCTACACAGGAGTATATGTTTTTGCCTCTCAAAGAAGAGTCCCTCTCTCCCCCATTCTACCTGGAGTCACAACCAAGATAGGCATTTACACCAGCATCTTCCTCTTTGGCTATATTTTTCAGGTTTGTTTGTTTTCTTTTTTAACTAAGAAGGACTCCTAATTTCACATGGAGAGATCTCCAATCCAAATTTCCATCATGAATGGGCCACAGGACTTTTCTCCCTTTTTCTCATTAAACTCAAGCTGTAGAACTTCAGAAAGTAACAAGTGCTAGTCAGGACAAATGCTGCCTCTAGAACTCATCACCTCTCTGGATTCCCACTCTCCATAATTCTGCCCCACCTACCAATTCCCTTACTTTGTTGACAGTTCAACCATACTTTTTTTTTTTTTTTTTTTTTAGGTTTTATTTATTTGACAGAGAGAGACACAGCGAGAGAGGGAACACAAGCAGGGGGAGTGGGAGAGGGAGAAGCAGGCTTCCCCGCAGAGCAGGGAGCCCGACGCGGGGCTCGATCCCAGGACCCTGGGATCATGACCCGAGCCAAAGGCAGACGCTCAACGACTGAGCCACCCAGGCGCCCCTCAACTATACTTTTTATTACGAGTTTTTTAAAAAATATTTATTTGAGAAAGAGGGCGAGAATGAGCGGGGGAAGGGGAGAGGGAGAGAATCTCAAGCAGACTACCCACTGAGCACAGAGTGACGTGGGCCTTGATGTTATGACCCTGAGATCATAACCTGAGCCAAAATCAAGAGTCAGATGCCCAAATAACTGAGGCACTCAGGCACCCCTCAACCGCACTTTAAAAATAAAAATAATTTAATTTATTTAATTTATTATTTATTTATTTATTTATTTCAGAGAGAGAGAGAGCACGAGATGGGGGAGGGTCAGAGGGAGAAGCAGAGTCCCCACTGAGCAGGGAGCCTGATGCATGACTCGATCTCAGGACCCTAGGATCAGGACCCGAGCTGAAGGCAGATGCTTAACAGACTGAGCCACAGGGCGCCTGGGTGGCTCAGTCGTTAGGCGTCTGCCTTCGGCTCGGGTCATGATCCCAGGGTACTGGGATCGAGCCCCGCATCAGGCTCCCTGCTCAGCCGGGTGCCTGCTTCTCCCGCTCCCCCTGCTTGTGTTCCCTCTCTAGCTGTCTCTCTCTCTGTGTCAAAAAAATCAATAAAATCTTTAAAAAAACAAACAAACAAAAAAAACAGACTGAGCCACCCAGGTGCCCCCCAAACTGTGTTATCTTGATGACACAACAGTAAAGTTTGAAATATGAGATGCTGGTCAAGAACAATACCATAGTCTAGCACCAATGTACTAGAGAGGACCGAAGCAGCCATAGTTGTAGATGATATCACAAATGACGAGTCCTTTGCCAAAGCCAAAAAATGGATTAAAGAACTTAAGAAGCAAGCCAATCCTAATGCTGTAATAGCTTTATCGGGAAACAAGGCTGATCTTGCCAATAAAAGAGCTATCAATTTCCAGGAAGCACAGTCCTATGTAGATGACAACAGTGTATTACTCAAGGAGACATCAGCTAAAACATCGATGAATGTAAATGAAATATTCATGGCAACAGCTAAAAAGTTGCCGAAGAATGAACGACTGAATCCAGGAGCAAATTCTGCCAGAGGAAGAGGAGTAGATCTACTGAACCCACACAGCCAACTAGGAGTCAGTGTTGTGATAACTAAACCTCCAGTTTGAACTTGCTGGAATATTCTCTGCTTCATAAATGTTAATGAGAGTGGAACTGGAGCATTTAACTGGCCCAGTATGACTTCTAAAAAGAAGAGACTTGTGACAGAGTCAATTTCTAATATTGAATTATTTTAAGTGTTTTGAGCTTAATTTTTAAAAACACTGACCCTCTGACTAATGTTTCAGAAGTAGAAGTGGGGAATGAGAGCTGTGTGTATATGCTTGTTTCCTTGGATGGTTAGGGGGAATCATTTCTCACCATCAGGGATAGAGACAAATGATGATGTAAACCCACAGTTAACCAGCCAGTTCTGTGAAAAAGATCTGGAACTTATTAATTTAAGCTTTTCAAAAACATTCTTTTTTTAGAAGGAGATTCTAAAGATATTTATGCTTAGCTACAGTATTCAGGTTACTGGTAATTTCTCTTAGTATGCATACTTAAGATGAACATTCCACATTTTAACAAATTAACCACAAGAAAACAGTCCCACATCTTCAGGGGGGAAAAAAAACCAAACATTAATGGCATCGAAATTATAGCTAGTCTTAGTATTTTTTGTGGGGTAAGAAAAAGTCAAATGTATCCTCATCTTATTTTAGACATATGAAAACTGATAAGTGCACCTTAATGGATAGTGTTCCCTTCAAACATGTGAGCTCTTCAACAGAAATAAATCAGGTGTCCGTGATTTCTATTTAGTCACAGCTGGCCATTACATAGGTTTTGTTGTTTGGGGCAGGGAGTAGGCTTTTTTTCTCTTTGGACATAATATAGTCAAGGCACTAACAATTATGTACATTCAAACTTGCTTATTTTAAATTTGATCTTCAGTGGTACTATAAATAAGGTACTGCACTGCAGTCTCCATACATGTTTATTACTTTTCTGTAATATTTTAGAGTTGCTTAAAAGTATACAAAATGTACAGTTACTAAAACAGCTAATTTTTCCTTTTCTCTCCCTTTGAAAGGAAGGGGGTCTAGTTGTTCCTACATGGCTAGAATCATAATAAACAATGTATCAGTAATTTGTAACATAAGTATTGCAGTGTGTTAGTAATAATCTTAAAACGTTGTTTCCCAAAGTTCATTTTATTTTGATCAGTTCAGTACACTGCACTAATTATTTTAGGTATTTTCATTATATGAAATCTACCATGTGTCAGAGATGATTGAATCTAAGTGTTGAACTGCTAGCAGAACTTGTACACTTACAGCAATTCAGAATTAGTAAGGAAAACAGTTCATCAGTGTGTAGTTTTATATTGAAGTGCTCAAGTTGGAATAAAGTGGTATAAAAAACAGAAACAAAAACAAAAATATAAAACAAAAAACCCCCACCATATCCATCATTTTGATGTTCTTACTAGGAAGGTTTTTTCTGAATGTCTAGTTTGCTATATTACTGGAAGTGTAACATGTAAAGTTCACTTACATGTTTTCATGTTTCCTTATGTTTCCCTACTTCCTGTCCCTAAATTTCCCAATTACAAATTGGGACTGAGAATATTTGGTTTGTTCTTGCTTTCTAGTACAGAATTCTGTACACCAAACAGAATAAAGGCCAGCTTGATGGAAGAGACCCTTGGAAAATCCTCTAGTCCCCAGGGGGAATTTGTCCATCTGTGTCACAAACCCTGCCTTTATCTGGAAAATAGGAGTTTGCTAAACTTCACTGTGTCATTCTTAAATAAAACCTACGTATGTTCAAAATTACAACAACCAAAATGAAAACAAAAATTTCTATGAAACTATTTATCTTCTCTCAGAAATTATGCAAATATTGGTAAATTAAGTTACTATCTTGCTATACATTTACTAACATAACAATACAGAAAACTTACATTTCCATGCCTCAAATAAGGAAAGGAAAATCGTAGCAGTTAACTCTATAGGTGAAACTATTTTACCACTCTTGCTAAGAAGGTAATCTCAACCTCTCAGACTTTGGAAACAAATGGGAGGAAATCCCAACAGAAAAGAGCTGAGAGACTAGTGCAAGTAGTACTTGACAATCTTTTAATGTTATCTTAAGTAAACACACACACACATCTTAAGTAAATATATGTATGTACACACACATATATATTTTAATTAGATACACGCACACAGAATATTTATAGAGGAAAAAGCATCTTTTAGTATTCTTTATGTTCATCTTTTTTTTTTTTTTTTTTTTTTAAAGATTTATTTATTTGACAGAGAGACACAGCGAGAGAGGGAACACAAGCAGGGGGAGTGGGAGAGGGAGAAGCAGGCTTCCCGCGGAGCAGGGAGCCCGATGTGGGGCTCGATCCCGGGACCCTGGGACCACGACCTGAGCCGAAGGCAGACGCTTAACGACTGAGCCACCCAGGTGCCCCTCTTTATGTTCATCTTAACTGCTTTGATAAGAAGCAACTAATAAGGCCTGGCAAGGATAAAACAGAACCCTCTCATCTTTGTAAAGATGTTTAAAACAGAGCTGAATTATTCATTCTCACTTTTCAATAAATGTTTTCAAGTATTTCAGTTTCCCCTACAGGAGCACAGGAACATTTGAAAAGCATAGATATTGCAACATTTCACAAGAGAGATTTAGAAAAATATTTCATTCTCATTTTTTTTAATTTGCCAAATATTATAATCCTTTTTTCATTATTTAATAGATACTTTCATACCTCTCTAAGAAGCAACTATCTGAACACAAGGAATTTCAAACAGAAAACAATTGTGTCTTAAAAAATAACTTCAAAAATCTAACAGTGAGGATTCAATAACTCAGAAGAAAATTAACATAACCTTTAACGTATACTATCCGTAATGAAAACAAACTATGGCTACAAACCAAAGCACAGCAATTAGGAGAAAAAAAAAATTAGAGGTAGTGCGGATAAATTCAAGTACTCTTTCAGGTAAAACAATTTTCATGAAATAGAACACATATATTCAAGACGTATTTGTTATGTGTGTGTAGTCTCATAAATGCTCAAGAATTGATCCTAGAAATATCTTACCAAGGAAGGAAGAATTGCTTCGATTCATGGAGGAAATTGGCTTCTTGGTCTCCTTTTGTCTATAAACCATTTTAATGAAGGTGCCACCTGAGATTATACCAGTGAGGTCTAAAACTGTCACCCTGGGGAATCTGGTACAACATCTTCACACTAGCAAACTCTGCAAAGAAAATCCCCCTTTACTTTACAGTTTTCTTTACTTTATCCCATCATGTCATGTTTAATGCTACCAGGGAATTCAAGTGAAGGGACTTGGCAGGGTTAAGAGAATTTGCTGACGGATAAGAGAAACACAATACTAAGTATATACATTTTAATTCAAGTCTAGATAAAGCAAGCATGGTCTAAATTAATTTTGATAAAACTGGTTAAGCAAGTAACTGATTAAGTAGGTAACTTTCAGTTTTAAAAGTTTTTAAATTTTAAACATTTAAAAATTAGTTTGCCTTTAAGTTTTGGCAAAGCAACATTTTATATTCTCTTATAAAGCACTACAACTGAAAGATGGTTTTGTAAAGCTAAAAGCATGCAAAATAGCTTTTTATGACCAAAGAATTACAAGATGAATTATAGTAACTCATCAAGCTTTGATAACAATCTCAAATGCCATGTAGTGAGAACAGAATATCTATCCATGAGATGAGCTTTCATTTAGTCTCCAGGCTCCCTTGGCACTGCACTTTCAAAAGTAGAGGGGAGGAAAGGCAGACAACAAGCCTAATTAATATACATGTCTTTCTTTCTTGATGAAAAGCCGAAATAAAGGTCAAAGGAGCATAAAACAAATACCATCCTATTTAAGAGACTGTAATCATACTAAAGTTAAAAGTATTTTTAAGTAAACTGGTATACTTAACTTTGAATAAGGTAAAAAATCTGACACATAAATAATTTCTGGAATAATCTGATTCATTACCATAACCTAAATATATGACAAATAAAAGACTACCTTGATGTGTGTGGACTCTAGTGAGGAGCATCAGTCTCCCTACTTCCTTCAAAAAAAGAGAAGAAAACCCTAAAACAATGGAAGGAAACCACACTGCAAAAAAAACAAAAACAAAAAAAAACTGTTTTTTAAGGGATAATGACCTACATTAAATTGGTATGAATCAATATGCATGAAGGAGACTCAGCTAGAAAACAGGAACAATCAGAACCTTTGCCATCCGGGGCGCCTGGGTGGCTCAGTTGGTTGGGCGACTGCCTTTGGCTCAGGTCATGATCCTGGAGTCCCGGGATCGGGTCCCGCATGGGGCTCCCTGCTCGGCAGGGAGTCTGCTTCTCCCTCTCCCGCTCCCCCGTCTTGTGCTCTCTCTCTCTCTCACTCTCTCTCTCAAATAAATAAAGAAAATCTTTAAAAAAAAAAAAAAAGAATCTTTGCCATCCTAAAGCAATGGCAAAACAAACTTCTAACACAATAGCATGTATAAAACAAAAAGAAAATAGCTGGCACTGTAATTCACTCCAGTAGAGTGCAGTAAGACTTCGGGCTTTGACAGTCCTGAGATTGAAAACTGCCTCAGACATTTACAAGTTTTGTGAATTTGAACAAATTTCTTAACATCCCTAAATCCTTAGTTTTCTCACTTATAAAACTGATATAGTAACTGTGCCTGTGTCTTATGGGATTATTTCAATAGTTCAATATAGTTTTGCACATACAACTTTTAGCATATTAGCTAAACTTGATAAATGGTAGCTAGTAGCATTAGTCCAGGATATAGGATCAATATATATGCCATTTTTTCCACTCTCTTGTAGGACTCTCTCTTTAGCAAACACAGGAACAATATTGTATGTGAGGTTCATGTCATATTCATGTACAGGTTTTAGGACATGAGTATCACCTCCAAACTTGCAACTATTCATTAAAAAATGAGACTAAAGCTTCACAAGGGCAGGGACTGGCACATAAAAGGTGCTCAGTAAAGACATTTTCATTTACTCAACTTAAAAGTACCTAATATGTTCCAGGTACTATGTGTGCTAGGAATAGACGAATATTAAAAAAAAAAAGAAAAAAAAAGGACAAGCTGTCATGAGGAGTTTAATGACAATGACATTTACTCTCTACACCTTTCTTCCTTTTACATTAATCCTCAATTATTTTATCATTTCAGTATTCATCTGTTGGAGAACCCTTGCCTCAGCCCCCACAACCGCTTACTTATACAATGCCTTTAAGCTGTCCACTAATTTGGACATTTCCTCCTACAGATCTACCCCCCTCCCACCAAAGCATTCACCAAACTCACCCATTAAACCTCCACTCCCCTGCCAGCATCCTACACCTACTCTGCCATGATTACTTTTATTGCACATACCTAGTAAAACCTAACCTTACAGATGAAAATCTCACACTGAGGCAGATTAATACCAACCTCAACTGAGGACTGAACACTACTTGGCACCCCCACTAACATGGTTCCTCTACTTTCCAGCTGTATTCCTAGTCCTGTCAATCCCTTCACCTGCACACTAGATCCCATCCCTGCTGCCTCCTCTGAGACCTACCCTATTAACTCCCCCCATCTTTCTCACATGTTTTGTATTTCTCTCTACTGACTTTATCCTTTGAATGTCTGGACACGCTCAAATATCTCCTTTCTTACATCTCCTTCTTGCCCCATGTCTTTCTCTAGCTACCATACACTTTCTGCCCCTTCAAGGGCACAATTCCTGAAAGAGTCTGCTATCTGAACCGTCTCCAATTCCTTATCTTTCTTACTAAATTTTATTGCTATCAGCTTCTGCCTTCATCACTTTCCCTAAAACTGATTTCACAAAAGCAAGAAATCACATCTTGTCAATGGATAATTTTTCAGTTGTCTTAACTGGCTTGACTTCTGAGCTGTATGTAAAACTACAGGTCACTCGCCCTCCTTCATAAAACCATCTGCTTCATTCTTCTGGGCTACAACACTCCTTTACCAATTCTTTCTCCATCAGATCCTTAAATGTTGACATTTTTTTTTTAGGATGGTATTCCAACTACTTTTTTCAGGCTTCAATTCTTCCCAAACTTTTTATAACTCATGACTTGAGAAATATATTTTACATCCCAGGATCCTGGGATCAAGCCCCACGTCTGGAGCAGGGAGCCTGCTTCTCCCTCTCCCTCTGCCTGTCTCTCTGCCTACTTGTGCTCTCTATCTATCAAAAAATAAATAAATAAAATCTTAAAAAAAAAAAAAGAATAAAGTCCATTTCTTGATGGGCAAGTTGCAGGACACAGTAAAAAAAAAAAGAAGTCATGTAAGATGAAAGACATTACTGCCGTCATCTTTGAAAATGAAATACACCACAGTCCACCTAATTCATATTCCTTCCACATGTAAAATATACTCATCATCTCCCCCCAACCAAAATGTCATCCTATTATAGCACTGGCTGTAAGGCCAGGATCTAGTTATTTAAATCGGGTTCAAGTGCAAATGGTACTCCTTGGGTTTAGTTCCTCACATATAACTCCTCAGCTATAGCTCCTCTTAAACCAAGATCCTATCACCTCAAAAAATAACTTATTTGCCCCACTGCAGTAAGCCAGGGATAGGACTGCAATGGACACTTGAGTTCAAAAGATGCAGAGGATAATGAGTTACACAGAAGGCACAACAGTGCCATAGCAACTGTGAAATCTGCTGGGCACATGTCATCAGCAGTTTGATTAGAACAGTCATGTTCTTTGAAAATAGTCCTTTGTGAATCTTGACTCTGCCCTCTGGGCTCCTGGCTCCATTCTCCGAGTCAGTCTTCCTCTTTCTTAAGAAATGGTCCATGTTTGCAACAGTGGAGCTTTCTCAGCTTGCTTCATGCCCACACAAGACTGGGAGTCCCCCCTCCCCCCAAAAGGCTCTACTTAATTGAAATATGTCTATCCTTTTCCATCTAAGCTGGTGGTGCTTCCATTAGCATCATTCTTGTAAAAACTTTTTGAGTTTCTTATGAATTTTATTAGAATAACCTCAATGAAACAGATGCCACAACCACAAATTTCTTTGAGATAGACTATTCACTACTTTGGGCTATGTCATGGTGCTATATGAGAGCAGACTTAAGAGCCTTAGAAGCTCTTTTGGCTAGCTGAGATATTCTAAAAGGTACACCTTTAAGACCTTTTGAAGCCCTTTGTCTAGCTGAAAGGATCCAAGAGACATTGCCTTAAATCCTTCTGAAGTTGCAACATAAAATCTTACAGAAGCACTCTTAATCTGATCCTTACTCTGAGGCCATGTTTTACTAATGGCACCCTAGGATTTGAGAAGTATTCAGATAAGCAAAGGGAAGGGAGAGGACATTCCATAATGGAGGACCAGGGTAAATAAAAGCATAGTCAAACTGGGGAACAGAGAAGAAAGCCATCTTGCTGGGTTCATGATGAGGGGAAACACAAAATGAAATTGGAAAGGTACTGTAAAATCAGACAAACTAGGAGTCCTGACTACCAGATTATGGAATCTGGAATTTATGCTCTCGACTATTTGTCCAAATGTTACTACATTAAGAGACATTTGGAGAGCTTTATAAATACACGGCCTCACCCTAGAGGAGGGAAAAAAAAAAAAGGTCCTAGAGATTTCATAAGGCTGGAGCAGAAATCTGTATCTAAGCAAAGCTCCCAGGTGATTCTCAGACACAGCCAGACTCAGCAGCCACTGCTTTAAGCAACAGTCAACTGTCAACTTTTTGAGAATGGGAGCAACAGAATTGCAGGCATCTAGTGAACTTTTTGGTTACAAGCTTGAATAATCAAAAGCTGTATTTTCATTTGTAATTTTCTATTTCTCTTTATTCATATTATTTCCCTCAGAGACCTACTTCAGAGGATCTATGTACTCTCTGCCTATATACATCTACAAAAGCCCCATTCCCATAATAATCTCACCTTAACACAAGGTTGTTTTGTTAAGAAAGATGAGCCTGAGGGAAGCCTGGGTGGCTCAGTCACTTCAACATCACACTCTTGGTTTCAGCTCAGGTCATGATCTCATGAGTCATGGGACTGAGCCCTGCGTCAGGCTCCTCGTTCAGCAGGGAGTATGCTTAAAGATTCTTTCCCTCTGCCCCCACCCCACTTGCACACACGTGCACACTCTTTCTCTAAAATAAATAAATCTTTAAAAAAAGAAAAAGAAAGGGCGCCTGGGTGGCTCAGTTGGTTAAGCGACTGCCTTCGGCTCAGGTCATGATCCTGGAGTCCCTGGATCGAGTCCCGCATCGGGCTCCCTGCTCGGCGGGGAGTCTGCTTCTCCCTCTGACCCTCCCCCCTCTCATGCTCTCTCTCTCATTCTCTCTCTCTCAAATAAATAAATAAAATCTTAAAAAAAAAAAAGAAAAAAGAAAAAGAAAGAAAGATGAGCCTAGCATACTGGAGGGCAAGGTCCTAATAGAATTAGGAGGGTGTGGTACATAGGTATGAAATAATAAAGACCTGGCTTCAGATATAATAGTAAGAATGAAAAGAGAGATCAGAGCTTTAATGCTGTAACACTTTTAGAAGAGATCACAGAAAATGTTCTCTTGCAACCTTAGGGTACGCAAAGATTTCTTCAGTAGAGATGGGGGGAAAAAAGCTTGAATCATAGGGTAAAAAATGATAAACTGGGCTTCATCAAAACTAAAAAACATCTACTCTTTGAAAGAAATCATTTGTACAATGAAAAGGTATGCCAAAACTTAAAGCAAATACAATAAACACAGCTAGCAAAGCATGATACTGAAATACACAAAGAACTCTTAAAATTCAATAATAAGATAAACACACCGGTTGTTTAAATAAAGGTAAAAACTCTGAACTTACACTTCAAATATACCAGTGGCCAATGAGTATGTGAAAAGATAAACATCATTAGTTATAAGAGAAATGCAAATTAAAACCACAATGTGATACCACTACATGCTCACTAGAATGGCTAAATAAAAAAGGTTGAGAATACAGAGCAACTGAAATGCTCATATGCTGCTAACAGAAATATAAAATGGTACAACTACTTTGGAACTAGTTTGGCCAATTTCTTATAAAGTAAAATATATACTCACCACCTGACTCTGTAATTGCACTGTTATATATAACTCAAAAACAAAAACGAAAAAGAAAACTCAAAATCTCCACAGAAAGCATTCTACATATAAGGGAGTTCTATCAAAAGACACAGGAGCCAAAGTTAAAAGTTTAGAAAATTTGAGCGTCAAAAAACTTAATGACTAATTCACTGAAACTAAAAAACAAACAAACAAAACCAAGTTCTGGAATCATATCTAGGTTCAAATTCAAACTCTATCATATATTATTTGTGTGAACTGGGGCAAGGAAATTACCCTTACCAATTGCTCAATTTCCTCACTTGTGAAACAGGGAGAATGATTTATACACCATAAGGTTACTGCAAGAATTCCAGGAACTAATGCGTGTAAAAAGCCCTTAGAGAAATAAAGAGCATTAAATGTTAGTCATTATTACTGTCAATAAGTTTTTGGAACTCTCCTTCCATTCAGAAGCTGATAATACTAAGCAAGAGTATTTGAGACATGGCAGACAATTCAAAGAGGTTCACAGGACATTTGTTAATCTCCTACAGCAGTTTATCCCCATCATCATTAAGCGTTAATGGATATAGGGGCACCTGAGTGGCTCAGCCTGCTGAGCGTCTGACTCTTGGTTTCAGCTCCTGTCATGTCTCAGGGTTGTGGGATGGAGCCCTGTGTAGGGCTCCTCGCTCAGCAGGGAGTCTGCTTGAGATTCTCTCTCTCCCTCTCTCTCTGCCCTTACCCCCTACTCATGGACACACACTCTTTCTCGCTCTCTCTAAAATAAGTAAATCTTTTTTTAAAAAAAAAGTTAATTGATATATCTTATTTTAAACAAATTTGACACCTGGAAACTATGTTATAGAATTTCAGTAGTTAAACCAGAGGGAGATATCTTGCATTACACAAAGCCAACAGGTTGACTTTAATAAATAAGAACATTCAGTATGTAATTCACTCCACAAATATTAATTTACCTGTAACTAATGCAGGAACACTTAGGTGCAAATCAAGATATAACTGACATGGCAGCTGCTTTAAATGCAAAAATTAGAGGTTTACACGGGCCATCCATGCTAAAAAGAATTTCTAAATGAGCCTCTGTAAGATGCTGAAGTACAGCAACAACTGAAATATCAGCTTTTAACCCAAACAGAATCATTTAAAATAATATTAATAATAAATGTTATTTATTAATCAGCTGTCATGAATGGTTATTATTTACCAAGCTATGTTCTAGGCTTTTTATATGTACTAACATTTTAAGCCTTATAAAAATCTTATGTGCTAGGTACTATTATTATCTTCATTTTACCAATGATTGAAATACAAAGAATATATTAAAATGTATGAGTTCTTTATCATATTACAAAAATTTTAAAGGCCAAAAAAATTTATGTGTCACCACTGGAAACAGACTTTACATCATCTCTTTAATCTAAATATGGGTTCTCAGACAGAAACAACCGTTTATCCTGCCTTTCCTATAGGAACTATATTTTAATGTTTACCAAGTAACTCTACAATTAAGATCTCTTCTTTACAGAAAAATTTTAGTAACAAATGTAAAAAGAATGACAGAATTAGAAAATCACCATTTTTCAACCTCTAATATTTTAACTGATTAAATAGTCATCAAAGGGTGCTTACATCCTTAAGAAAAAAGATGATGGGGGAAAAGACTATTTAGCAGGTGCCAACTGGATCTATTTTACTTTCAGGTCGGAAGGGGAAAAAGGATGCAACTTTAGAGGATAGGGCTGTCACCACCTGAACCTACTGATCAATCTTAAGTCACTAACAGTGGGACAATCAAACATTAAGTGAATTCTCATGTGATGCAGATACATTTCCCCCCTCCACAGTACACATCTCCTACAAAATAATCTCGCCATAAATGTTCAATCTGAATGCAATCAATGTTGCATTTAACTTCCAGTTTACAGAATATATAGAAGATAGAAAAACAAATTAAATAATCCTCCAAGAAGGTGATCCAATGTAAAAGGTAAAACATTCCATAGGAACACTGATCCAGTTTTACAAAAAAAGCCAAAAGTAACAAGAGAAAATAAAAGTAAACAAGGAGAGACTCTTTGGGATTAAAGGAAATATAATGACAATAAAAACAAAATACAATCTATGAACCTTTCTTGGATCAGCCTACTGTAATACGCCTACTGTAAAGAGATGTGGGAACAATTGTGGAAATTTGAATATGGACTACGTATTAGCTTATGTTAAGTAATTATCACTAATTCTGTTAGAGGCCTTAATGGTTATGTAAGAAAATGTTTTTAACTGCATTAATATTTTGGGATACAATATCATGAGGTCTGTAACTTATTCTAAATATTCCAGCCTCACCCTCAAATAAATGAAACAAATATGAGAAAAAGTTAATGATTTCCTAAATCTACCTAATGAGTATGTTAGTGTTCACTGTACTATTCTCTCAAATTCCGTTTGTCTGAAAATGTTCATGATAAATATAAATGAGGGTAGTTTTAATTATTAGTAACTAACCTTTTTCTTCATTAAGTCCCAAGTTAAAGAATTCCTCTAAATATTCTAGTACACGGACACATGAATTAGATGAATCTATTACAGTCAAAATTGTGGTGCACAGAACGGAAAAACCACATAAACTACATCCATCCAGAATTTTATCTTAATGAAGGTTATTTATACCAGTGTGTACCATATATCCACTTTTAAGCTTCAAAAAGCATTTTGGCAACAAAAATGCTAACTTCCAAAATATATTCAACAACTATACAATAAATGTTAACATAGTAATTATTTTTGTTTTTATATAAAGTTTTTCCAGTTCCAACAATGGTAAATAAAAATTTTCCAACAAACACTTGACTAGAAAAAATTTTCCACTGAAATAAACTAGAAAATGATCATGCAACTTACTATTTACCAATTAATATTCATTAAAAAGAAGTAACTAAATCCTACTTTCAAAGAATAATTCATAAAGTCACAACATCATTGGGGCACCTGTGTGGCTCAGTCAGTTAAGCAGCTGCCTTCAGCTCAGGTCATGAACGCAGGGTCCTGGGATGGAGCCCTGCATCGGGCTCCCTGCTCAGGGGGAGTCTGCTTCTCCCTCCCCCCTATGCCTCTCCCCCAGCTTGTGTATGAGCTCTCTTTCTCTAATAAATAAAATCTTTAAAAAATAATATTATAAAATCACAACACCAAAACCTGACTAATTATACAGAGATATTGTGATGGTTAAGACTCCAAATTAAATTTTTAAAAGTATTTGATAACTTTGCCGAGTGCAGCCTGCTTGGGACTCTCTTCACCCTCTCTCTCCTTCACCCTCTACTCCTCCCCACCACTCGCTCACACTCGCTTAAATAAAATCTTTTTTAAAAAATTCCAATGGCATTTTTCACAGAAATAGAACAAAAAAATTCTAAAATTTGTATGGAACCACAAAAGACCCTGAATAATCAAAATATCCTGAAAAAGAAGAACAAAGCTGAAGGCATCACATTCCCTGGTTTCAAACTATAACACAGAGCTATGGTAATCAAAACAGTATGGTATTGGCATAAAAACAGTGCATATTAGCTTTCAAACACCAAATTTAAATGCTCAGTTTTAAAAGCAGAAGTCTTTCCACCATAGCCATTGTAGTACCACAAGACTTCAAAGCATCTGATTAAATAAACTTTACTAAAAAGCAGAATTCAATACACAAAATTTATCAATTATGAATTAGGAAATGAGATCCATAATCTCCGGGAGTCCCCAAGACTCTTTTAGAGAGTCTGCAAGGTCAAAACTAGTTCCATAATACATTTTCATTGTGTTGACATTTGCACTGATGGTACAAAAGCAATGTTGGGTAAAACTGCTGACACCTTAGCACAAATCAAGGCACAGGCACCAAACTAGTAGTCACTGATTTCTTCACTGCCATGCACTTAAAGTAAAAGGCCAGTTTCAGTTATAGATGTTCTTGATGAAACAGTAAAAATTATTAATCTTAAACCCTGAGTACACATGGTTTTAATATTCTGTATGACAAGAGAAGTATGCATAAAGCACATCTTTGTATTGTATTTTAAAATGTGTCAACACTTAATAGATCTGCATAATTCAGTAAGCAACTACTTCCCAAATGATTAATGCATGATGTTAAAAAATCATGCATGAGTAAAGAGCCATTCAAAGTTCAAGATAGAGCAATGGACTTTAACTTAAGAGAGTATGAAAAGATTATTGATATGTTTCAGATTCCATTTTGCAACCAATATTTAAGAAACTACCACTTGTCAAATTTTGGTGTAGTATCAAAGAATACTATCTGTAACTATGTATAAAGCTATTAATGTAATCCTCCGTTTTCTGACTACATATATGTCTGAGGCCAGATTTTATTCTTATACTTCAATCAAACCATCACATCCTAACAGATGAACTGCAGAAGCAGATATGAACATGTAGGTGTCTTTTCTTAAGCTAGATATTACAGAGATTCGCAAAAATTGTATGACAGTAGTTCTCAACCAAAGACAATTTGGGACATTTGGCAAAGTCTAGAGCTATTGCTGGTTGTATACAACTGGAGAAAGTGCTATTATCATCTAGTGGGTAGAGGCCAAAGATGCTGCTAAATATACCCACAATGCACATGATGGCCCCCCACAACAAAGAATTATCCAGCCCCAAATGTCAAAAGTGCCAAATCTGAGCGACCATGAGGGAAAAGAATACCACTCTTCTCAATTTTTTTTTTTTTGAGGAAAAGGTAAGGAAGAACATAGTTGTTTTTTAATAAAAATGTTATTCATATTAACCTGTAATGGGTTTATTATTATAATTTTAAATGAATCATAAACATTTTTAAAATGTCTTCATTCTAATTTATAATAACTATCAATAGGTTAATCCATGTAAGAGTTCTTTGAGGTCTTCAATAATTTTTAACATAGTAAACGAGTCTTGAGACCACAAAGTTTGAGAATCTCTCAATTAGAAGAAAAGTATAAGTAACCAAGTACACTAGAGAATGTAAGAGGAATTAAAAGGACTCTAAAGGAAAATAAACTCATTTCAAGAGTATAATGGATGACCAAAACAAATTAAAAAAACACTATAAAACCAAATAGTTACAAATAGTTATGGTAGACCTAAAATGTCATTCTCCCCTTAAAACAACAACAAAATTAAAAGCACAATTTCTTACCCTGACTATGAGGACTTGCTGGACTAAAAGATGGCTGGTACAAATCTTTGGTTGGTGTTGGATAAGCTTCTTTCCCTTGGCGCTGACTCATCTTTCCTGGTGTCAGAAGTTGAGATTCGTCACTGTTTGCTACCACAGCTCAAGGAAAGAAGGCAAAAAGAATTAGTACTTATGTTACAGATTTACAAAATGGCATGGTTAATAACATGGAATAGAACAAAGACTGAAATAGCCTCAATGGTTACGTTCATTTTACCAACTCCATACTTTAATTTGCATAATTGCTTTGTTTTCTTTTAATTGTAGTTTTCCATCAATCCAAGAGAAACTGATAGGCATGCATGAGTCAAATTACACAAAATACAGACATTATAAAAATGAAAACACACAGTCGACTGATAATGAAAGGTAATCCAAGGTTACTATGGATTTTTCAATGTTCTATTAACTCTTTATATTTGCCAATAAAGCAATAAACAAGAGACAAATTCATTTCATAAAAGAAATACAAATGGTCAATAAACATATGAAGATAGTCAACCTTCATTAGTGATCAGAAAAAATACAAATTAGTAGCAGCATAAAATATTTACATTCACTAGAATTTATACTCTAATTTCTAATTTGCATGAAAAGTAGGTACGATTTCTAGAGATGATTTTAGAGATAGGAAAACTTGAGACCGTCTTGCCTAAGACTAAGTAATAGAGGTAAGAGGTCTAACTTAGGAGCATTTGGTTCCAAAGTCTAATCTCTTAAAAGCTTGCTGCCCCAATAATCAATTTAAATAGTGTTTAAAGTTGTTATTCACCTATTTGACGAAGCTACTAATAAAGATGAGCAATTTCCAGTTGCAGAGAGGATAGAAGAGAGAAACACACTCAATGAAGAAATAGGGCAAATTGTGACCAAATCCACAGTGCCCCAGGATCTCCATGTCCTTTCATTTTGTTTCTGTGCTTTCTGCCTATAAAAACTTTAGCTTTATCTTTAGGGAGAATGATTCTGTCCTCACTACAGATTTAATTTTTAACTTAACCAGAATTTCACATTCACATTTTTATCACATCTTTTAAATCAATTGTTTTAAATTCAAATTGTTTCCCATTGTGCTAAAGTTTAAGAATTCTATTTTAGCTCTATAAATTTCAATGTACAAATTCAAAAAAACTTTCACTTAATACCCAAGATATAAAAAATTTATGTTCCCATCAAGTCCATAAAAAAAGAATCTACAGACTCCTGAATTTATATCCCTCCCTGAACTAAACTCACATGTCCAATTACCTGCCTTATAATAACCTCTATTACTTAATAGGCATCTCAAATTTATCCAGAGCATAATTCTTGATTCTGCTTATTCTGCAAACCTGCCTCTCCTACATCTCAGTTAGTGGAATTACTACTCTCCTCCCCCACTTTCCCAAGCCAAAAACCTTAGATATATTCTTCTATTTTTCCTTTCTTTCATGCTTCACATCCAATTCATCTGTGAGATCTTTGTAGTCTACCTTCAAAATTCATCCAGAATCCTTTTACTTCTCCCCACTTCCACAACTACCACCCTGTTCTAAGCCAACCACTGCTTTTCCATTGGATCATAGCAACAGATTTTTACCTAGTCTCCAGACTTACTGTCTTGCTCCTTGCTTGTGTAGAATTCATTCTCTACATAGAAGCCTGAACAATCTTTGTAAATCATGAATCAGATTTGCACCATGCAGAAATATCCTCAACGGCTTTCCATTATACTTGCAATAAATTCCATGGCATAAGAACTCAAAAGTGGCTGGCCCCCCACTTACCTTTCCAACCTCATTCTCTACTATTCTCCTCTGTAGTCACTTGGCTCTAGCTATAATAGCCGCCTTGGTATTCCTCAAAACATGCCATTTTGCCCCAGTCTCTGGGCCTTTAAATCTCTGGTTCCCTCTACCTAGAAAACTCCTATCCCAGACGGTCACACCATTGACCCCCTCATTTGTTGTGTGTGTTCAAATGTCATCTCTTCAGAAAAGCTCTTCATGGTACCTGTGATAAGTTCTTAATTTTAATATAATTTATAAATTTTTTGGGGTTACTGTGCACCCTGCCACAATTATAATCTATCACTTTATCAAACATGATTTTCATTGTAGCTCTTATCACTGAAATTATCACTTATCACCGTCTGAAATCATTTGTTTATTGTCTGCCTTCTCCACTAGACCATAAGTTCCACAAGAGAAGGGAGTTTTGTCTGCCTTATATTTCCAAAAATCCTCAAGTCCTGGTATGGTTCTGGCATAGAGAAGGTATAAATAAATTCTACTGTATTAAGATTTTAATCAAAAAGTACCATTAAAAGTTAAAAAGAAAAACAGGATACGTGCAACATATACAATTAACAAAGGGTTGGTATCCAGAATATGTTAAAAAATAATAATAACCCTATTAATCAATTGGAAAAAGACCAACAATTCAATAGGAAAATTTAGAGATATATCAAAAAGATTAAATACCTAGGAATACATTTAACCAAGGAGATTAAAGACCTGTACACTGAAAACTATAAGACAGTGATAAAAGAAACTGAAGAAGACACAAATGGAAAGACATTCCATGCTCATGGATTGGAATAATTAATATTGTTAAAATGCCCATACTACCTAAAGCAACCTGCAGATTCAATGCAACCCCTATCAAAATTCCAATGGCAGGGTGCCTGGGTGGCTCAGTCGGTTAAGTGTCCAACTCTTGGTTTCAGCTCAGGTCATGAGATTGAGCCCCACAATGGGCTCCACGCTGAGCTTGGGATTCTTTCCCCACTCCCTGTCCCTCTCCTCCTCCCCTAGCTTATGCATGCACTCTCTCTCTAAAATAAATAAATAAAATCTTTAAAAAAAAAAGTTTTTTAATTCCAATGGCATTTTTCACAGAAATAGAACAAAAAATTCTAAAATTTGTATGGAGCCACAAAAGACCCTGAATAATCAAAATAATCTTGAAACAGAAGAACAAAGCTGAAGGCATCATGCTCCCTGGTTTCAAACTATAAAACAGAACTAAGCAAAACAATAATCAAAATAATCAAAACAGTATGATACTGGCATAAAAAAAAGACACAATAGAACAGAATAGAATAGAATAGCCCAAAAATATACCTATGCATATATGGTCAAATTAATTCATGAAAGGAGCCAAGAATACACAATGGAGAAAGGGCAGTCTCTTCAATAAGTGATACTGGGGAAACTGGACAGCCACATGCAAAAGAATGAAACTGGACCGCTATCATACATCATATTCAAAAATTAACTCAAAATGGATCAAAGACTTGAATATAAGACCTGAAGCCCTAAAACTCCCTAAAAGAAAACACAGGCAGTAAGCTCCTTGACATCAGAACTGGTGATGGTTTTTTGGATCTGACACCAAAAGCAGAGGCAACAAAAGCAAAAATAAACAATAGGACTCCCTCAAACTAAAAAGCTTCTGCAGCGCAAAGGAAGCCATCAACAAAACGAAAAGGCAAGTTACTGAATGGGAGAAAGTACTTGCAAGTCATATATCTGATAAGGGGTTAATGTCCAAAATGCATCAAGAGCTTATACAACTCATCAGCAAAAGACAAAAAATTTGACTTAAAAATGGGCAGAATGTCTGAACAAACACTCCTCCAAAGGAAACAATGGCCAACAGGTACATGAATAGATGCTAAACATCACTAATCACCAGGAAAATGCAAATCAAAACCTCAATGAGCGATTATCTTCTCACAACTATCAGAATGGCTATTCTCAAAAAAAAAGGAAATAACAAGTGTTGGCAAGGATATGGAGAAACCTGACTGCCTATGCACAGGTGGTGGGAATGTAAATTGTTGTAGCCACTATGGAAAACAGCATGAAAGGTCCTCAAGAAGTTAATAACAAAAACTACCATATAATCTAGCAATTCAACTTCTGTATATTTTTCTGAAGAAAATGAAAACAAAATTCAAAAAGATATATGCACCCCTATGTTCACCATAGCATGGTATTATTTACCATAATCAAGACATGGAAATAATCTAAGTGCCCACTGACAAATGAATGGACTACTACTCAGCCATAAAGAAGAATGAAATTTTGCCATTTATAACATGGACGGACCTTGAGGGAACTATGCTAAGTAAAATAAGTCTGACAGAGAAAGACAAATATGGTATGATCCAAGTTCAAAAACCAAGTTCATAGATACAGAGAAAAGACACAGGCAGGGGGGTAACAAGTGGGCAAAAAGGAAATCAAAGGGTATAAACTTTCAGTTATAGAATAAATAAGTCATGTGAATGAAATGTACAGCATGATGATTATAGTTAATACTAATACTGCATATTTGAAAGCTGCTAAGAGAATAAATCTTAAAAGTTCTCAGGCACCTGGGTGGCTCAGTCAGTTAAGCGTCTGCCTTTGGCTCAGGTCATGATCCCAGGGTCCTGGATCAAGCCCCGCATCAGGCTCCCTGCTCGGCAGGAAGCCTGCTTCTCCCTCTCCCACTCCCCCTGCTTGTGTTCGTGCTCTCGCTCTCTCTCTCTCTGTCAAATAAATAAAATCCTTAAAAAAAAAAAAATCTTAAAAGTTCTCATAAGAAAAAAAAATCTGTTAACTATGCATGCTGATGGATGTTAACTAGACTTACTGTGGTGACCATTTGCAAAATATACAAATACTGAATCATCACTGTATACCTGAAACTAATATAAATTTGTCAATTGTATCTCCATACAAAAAAAATTTTAATTAAAGAAAAAGAAAAATGAGGGAGGGGTGGACCTGAACAGTGAGTTCATGAAAGAAGAAATTAAACGGCCAATAAATATACAAAAAGATGTTCATCCTCTTTAGTAACCAGAGAAAGACAAACTAAGATCACAATGAAATAAATATTTTAAACTTAGTAAAACTGACAAAAATTAATAAGCCTGATAACACCAAATGCTGAGAAGGATGGGAATCAATGAGACATTTTAAGCACTGTTGCTGGAGAATAAACTGATATAAGCACTTTGGAGAACAATATAGAACTACCTTATAAAACTGAGTTTCAGCATACTCTATGGGTCCAACAATTCCACTTTTAGCTTTATACCTAGAAATAGTATTCTTATATGCATTTACCAAGAGACAACAAGAATGTTCATAAGAGCAAAAATCAAAACAACTTAGTCATCAACTGAAAATAAAATGGATTAATAAACTGCAGTATATGCATATAATGGAATAGCATACAGCAGTGAAAAAGAATGATCTGTATCTATACCCCCAAACATGGTTGTATCTTGAAAATATTAACACAAAAAACAAGTTCTAGAATATGACATAAAGCATGATACCACTCATAAAATTAACCAACAAAACTTAGTGACACATATGGAATTTAAAAATATCAAAAAATACATTTTTTAAAAAAGCAAATGATAAAAAATAAAAACTAGTCATCACTTCTTAGGGGCAGGCAAACAGGGATAGAGGAGAGAAGAAGCACATAGTTGAACATGAGGGATTTTAAAGATTCAAGTTCTTGAGTGGTAGGTTCAACACATATTCACTGGATGATTATGCTTTATAATTTATATATACTATATATCTTCTTTTGTAGTATCATACATAATTTATATATGCTACATATATTCTTCTGTGGTATCAGACATCAGTACATTTTAGGCTAATTTAAAATACATTATGAGAAGAACAACTAATAGAATTAAAGTATGCTTCAGTATTCCATAAGTAAGATATAGGTATGTATATCTTGAATAACTTCACTATATAAAGAAGGAAATAGTCTAAGAAGTGCAAATTTGTTGTATCCATCTCCTTCTAACTCCTTACTAGTAGAGGTATTACTATTTATGATTTTGATTATAGAAATAGCAATATACAGAGTATACTGAATATTTAGAAAAAATTTAGGATTTTTTTCCTCTTATTCTCTTATCCCATTTGCAAACATTAACAACTATACAGACAATAGGATTTGCAAAATATAAAAATCATTTTGATGTCCTACATCATTTGTATAATCTTAAGACTGTTTGAATGTAAGCTCCAGAAGGGCATTCACTTTGTTTTTATCTGTACCCCTTAGCCTAAAACTGACAATAAATACTTGCTAAATGCAACTGATATTTGACAAATGAATCACTGCATGATTCCAGAATACTTTGTGACACAACTGCCTCACCTACTAAAGATAGCATAACAGTGCCCTCTTATGGTTCTACTTTATAGTGGAAATAAAGTAACCTACTTTGCTATTCATATTGCATTATTAACCTTAAGTATAGTAGAAACTAACCACACTGGAATAATTAATAGTAACAAAATTAACATACCAGCTGTAACTTCTAAGGAGAATATGATTCTATAACTACCATCTTACTTTATTAAGTCAACTCATCAATATAAAATCTGAAGAATTTTCCAAACTTCATAGTCTGGAGTTTGCCCTTAATCTAAGGAAGCTAAGATAAAGTTAAATAAGTCATAAATAATCTCTATGTAAATCATAAGACTCCCCTTACAGATGGTGTACCTTTTCTCAAATACTTAAAGAATCGAAGTATGTTTGTATATATTATTAGAGTTTTTTCATTCAGTACTGATCCTAATATTAATGAAATTACTTTTCACTCAAAGATATGTGATCTCCAGTAAATAATTATATAGCTTTAGCCTTTTAATAGTTGACAGAGTAGAATATAAATTCATCTCTAATATATATTGTATATTCTTATTTGTGTATGCAGAAAATATGTAACCACAATAAATCTCTTCTATTCCAAGTAGAAATTAAAGACCTCCATTCATTTATAAAATCCAATTCCTAAAACAGAACCACTGTAACTTGTATTAAAAATTCTATTCTATTTTTCAGTTCAGCACTGCCAATCAGTTCACTTGAGCCAACATCTAAAAAATGAAGTAACTAAAGTAACTGGAAAATCCACTGAAGATATCTGCCAGGTATCACAAGTAAGGCTGCCAAGAAAACATAAAAATGTTTTGATATCCGTATACTTTTTCAACTTTTAAAATTTCTGCTATTCTAATAATGCTAGGTATATAACAATATATTTAAAATATTATGAATTATTGCAACTAAGAATTTTAAAAAGGATTTTTTTTTTTTAAAGATTTTATTTTTACTTTTAAGTAATATCTATACTCGGTATGCTGGGGTGGCTCAGTCGGTTAAGCGTCTGCCTTCGGCTCAGGTCATGATCCCAGGGCGCTGGGACTGAGTCCCACATCGGACTCCTTGCTTAGTGAGGAGCCTGCTTCACCCTCTGCCTGCCACTACCCCTGCTTGTGCTCTCTTTGAAATAAATAAAATCTTAAAAAATAATAAAATTTTTTTAAAAAAGTAATCTCTACACCCAACATGGGGCTCGAACTTATAACCACAAAATCAAGAGTTACATGCTCTATGGACTGAGCCAGCTAGGCCTAGCCCCTTTAAAAAGGAATTTTATTTTATTTTATTTTTTAAAGATTTTATTTATTTATTTGACAGAGACACAGTGAGAGAGGGAACATAAGCAAGGGGAGTGGGAGAGGGAGAAGCAGGCTTCCCACTGAGCAGGGAACCTGATGTGGGGCTCCATCCCAGGACCCTGGGAGCCGAAGGCAGACGCTTAACGACTGAGCCACCCAGGCACCCCTAAAATGGAATTTTAGCATATTACTTTAAATTGTCTCTTTTTAGAAAAAAATTACATACATACTATAATCAGTATTAGAGACAAATAGCAACCAATCCATACCAAAGAATTTTACAACTAGAAAAATGCTTGCCATTATCTTGCTCAGCCCCTTCTTTAGCCAATGAAAAAAAAAGAAAAAAAGAGCCCCAGAGCAGTAAACTGACTTGCAGTGGTCAAATAACTGTTTAGGAATAAACACTAAAACTTTCTAAATCAATAAAATTTCTACATTTCCCTTCAATAAAGTTTAAATCTTTATCTGATTTATGACACAGTAATATTTTAATTATTTGGTTAGATCTGAATTTAGCAAACTGATGGTTTCATTATGATGTTTTAAAACCAGGAAAGAATACACTGGGCTAGTAACTAATTCTAACTCCTTGATCCTTTAAGTCCTTAGCTTCAGGCTCTTTATCTACAAAGTTAATGCTTTATTAGATGATATCTGAGGCTCCTTTCACCTCAGTAATTCTATGATTTTTCAGTACAAAAGTTGCCTCTGTTACAATGCTCTGAAATTATCTATTAATGGGTAAAACTTCCCTGCTAGACTATCATGATCCTTAAGGGCAGGGCACATGTTTTACTCATCATATCCGCCCCAAAGCCAGCACAGTGTCTGGCCAAAAAAACTTTTTTTCAGACATAAATTTAATGGGTACATCTTCTAAATCCCTAAGATGAAACATGTTTCACTTATGAAATCCCCAAAGTACAAATAAATGTGTTTCATAACCAAATTATCTATTATGTAAAGATTATGAAAAAACAAAACAATGTTTCTCATTTTCACATGGTAGTGAATTTCTTGTACCATGTCCAGTCTTAAAGAAGTCTGCTCTATGCTTTATGAAGATTGTAGAAAGGAATACTATGAAGAAGAGGTCCTGAATTATGAATTAGATAACTAGCTAAATAAATAATCCATCTTTAGACAATCAAGAAGTAAATATACAAACACTATCAATCTCAGATGGGCACTGAGAGCAGATGGGCACTGAATGACCATTTATATTCTTTGCTTAGAATTTCAGTGCCTAGAAAGAAAAGTAGATGACTTAATAATCAAAAGAGAAATATCGTATGCCTTTCATAAGTACACAGCAAAATATTATGTCTCCAAATATGCCATTCAAACTTTGGCTACTTACTTGATGGCCCAAGGACATCTTTGCTATCACCAAGAAGCTTTAAATGCAGGGTAATTGAGCAGCAAACAAATACAATCCAAACCAGGAAGAAGCAAAATGCATCAGGATTGAAGCAGCAGTGAAACAAAAGGACAAGGAAAATAAGCATTAGTTTATAAGTAGAAAGCACATGCACATCAATCCTAATAATCACAATTCACACGGAATTTCCTTTGCCACACATAAAAAGATCTTGGTTTAAGTATTATCAAATATTTGTTTAAATTTTGGAAAACAAAGATGGAAAGACAAAAATGAAATCAACTAAGTATTTTGTTTTGAAAATTATTCAAATCAAAAATTATTTTCAATTTTAACTCAAGGTATGGGTTAGGAGTGGTAAAATTATTTAGAAATGTAAGGGACAGCCCAAAGTTGTTCATTCTTTAAATTTAAATGGTTTAAAAATCTATAACACCCATGCACTACTAAATATTAGTTCTGCATGCCATGAAAGCACTTAACACTACATAGAAATTCAGTCTGTTTCTTCTATAAAAAGAAAGGAACATTTACTGAGTGCTTATTATATGCCAAGCATTGTGCAAAGAGCTTTTACAAAGACATCAACAAAGTAGAACAAATTTTTTCTCAAATGGCAAAAAAAAAGAGGAATATTAATTTGATTAGAAATGATAAACTGATCAATTTTATTGTCAGACAAATTTTCTTAGGACCCACTAAATATGAAGTGTTAGCACGTGGAGCTACTGGTCACTTGGAAGTACGAAGACCCAATTCTGAAATGAGTAACTCGCAATCAACTAAAAGAAACGGTAAAAGACTACTGACCTTTTGTCTGGTAACTATTTTAACATACAACATTATGCTAAATATTGCCTACTTATATTATGCTAAATGTTGCCTACAGACAAGTGTTTTGGTCTCCCTTGGTAGAAACAGAGTCCTTAGCTTTCCTTCATTCCAAATACCAAGTACAGTAACATCAAAACCAAAGTTACAACAAAAATAAAAAATTCCCACTGATTACATTACTGCTTGCTTTTTATTTAAAGGGAATGAAGGAATCTTAATTACCTGTGACTAAAAAGAAAGGTAGCAGTTGTTTGTTTTGCCTCCTTCGGAAAAATCTTGGTCCTGTTGCTTCCCTAATGCTCAAAATTGTGTTTTAATTCCTTTAAAGGTATTTGCTCTAGTCATTTTTCTGTAGTTGCCCATTCTATAAACTGATTTCAGCTTCACAGATAAACTAAAAAAATACAGCTGTAATGACAATGAACTAATTGTGCTCAAGTCCTTATTACTGATGGCCATGTTACCACAACTAGCAAACAGGTGGGAAAAGATTGAAGTATTTGTGGTAGGAGACCTCTACAAAAGGCTCCAGTGATCCCCATGTCTTTGTGTATAATCCCCTCTCTTTGAGAGTATTCTGGACTCACTGAATCACTTCTAATAAATAGAATATGGCAGAAGTGAACAGATATCACTTCCAAGATTACACAGTAAAAAGACTATGATCTCCATCTTATTTATAGTCTCTTGCTCTCCCTAGGGAAAGCCAACTGCAGAGTCATGAGGTAGCCTTGTAGGTAGGCCCACGAGCTGAAGGAATGATGTCTGTCAAGAACTACTACTTGAGTTTGTAAATAAATCTCCTGCCTTGGCCCTCTTTGCCCTCCCATCCACCCAGTCAAGCTTTCAGATGAGACTGCAGCACACACCCTCCCCAGTAGCTTGACTGCAACCATTTGAGAGATTTTGAGCCAGAGACATCTCGTAAACTGCTCTTGGATTCCTGACCCACAGAAATTATAAAATAACAAATACTTGTTGTTTTATACCACTTAATTTTTCGATAATTTGTTATGTACCAATAAATAACTAATATGATACTGGAAAATGGAAAAGAAGGAAACTGACAGAGTCAACCATGGTAAACTTGACAAATATTTCATAGACATGCTCTAAAAATACCTTTTTATATTGATATGAATAATTTCCCTAGATTTACCAGTAAATCTGAATTTCTTGAAGGAGAACAATAGTTCTAACCATATATGCACAGTTGGGACTATTTAATTTCAGAAGGGCCAGTCATTTTTGAAGGTTTTTTAGTTGGTCTTCTCTTTAGGATAAACGATTAAGTTCACTTTCATCATACATAATCTCAAATTTTGTTAATTAACAGCATTATATCAACTTCTTTGCAGCTGTACTCCTTGCGTGTTTGCTTCCAAAAAATAATCCCTAGCATATACAGCTTCTGATATTTGTTTCAAATTATGCTTCCAACAGTATAACTTCAAGCATGTTTGTCATATAAATCTGATTGTATTAATCTAATTTTTTTCATATTGAGACACTGAAGAATCAAAATAAACACTATTCATATCACTGATTGATCCATCCAAATATTTATGAGTACCTACTATATGGACAAGTATCATTTCAGGCACCAAGGGATATAGCAGTGAACAAAAAAGACAAAAATTTTGCCCTTTGTGGTAGTCATGTTCAATGGGAGAGATGAACAATAACATACTGAACAAGTAAAAATTTGCTGCATATTATATAGTATAAATACTGAGGAAAAAATAAGCTGAGAACGAGGACACATAAAAGGTTAAGGAAGAGGGAGTTATAATTTAAGGCAGGGTGGCCTAAGAAGACTTCACTACAGAATTGACTGAATAAAATGAGGAAGTTTACCATAAGGACATGAAAGGGAAGAGTATTCTAGGCAGAGGGAGGAACAAGTGTAGAGTAGAGGATTGGGATGGGAGCAAGTCTGGAGGGCTTGCAGGATAGTAAAAAGTCCAGAGAGGCTGGAATACAGTACAAGTAGGAGAGTAGTAGGAAATGAAGTCAAAGAAGTAAATGGGTGCCAGATTATGTAGGACCTAGTCAGGACTTTGGCTTTATTCTGAATGAGATGGGGAGCCGCTGGATTTCTGAGAAAAGGAGTGACATTATCTGATTACATTTTAACAGGATTGTTCTGGCTGCTATGTTGAGAGTGGACTAGAGGGACAGGAGTATAATCAGTTAGGAAGTTACTGTAATAATCTAGGGGAGAGATGAAGACTTGGACCCAGGTGGTAGCAGTGAGGGTGAGAGGAAGTAGTTGAGTTCTGAATATATTTTAAAAGTAGATCCAGGGTGCCTGGGTGGCTCAGTCGTTAAGCGTCTGCCTTCGGCTCAGGTCATGATCCCGGGGTCCCGGGATCGAGTCCCACATCGGGCTCCCTGCTCGGCGGGAAGCCTGCTTCTCCCTCTCCCACTCCCCCTGCTTGTGTTCCTGCTCTCGCTATCTCTCTCTCTGTCAAATAAATAAAATCTTTAAAAAAAATAAAAAAATAAAAAAAATAAAAAAAATAAAAAAAAATAAAAAAAAAAAAGTAGATCCAACAGGATTTCCAAACAGACCAAGTATGAAGTTTTGGTTTAAAAAAAAAAAAAAAAGGAATCAAAATGATAAATGTGTTGGGATCTGAGCACCTGGAAGGATGAAACTGCATTGTCTGAGATGGAAAGGACAATGAGAGGGGTTAGTTTACAGAAAGAAACAGAAGTACTAAGTTTGAGATAGGTTAGGTTTGAAATGTCTGTTAGACATGCACGTCAAAACGTCAAGTAGGCAACTGGACATACACACCTGTACAGAGAAAGGTTCAGGTTGGTAAGAAACAGTATAAATTATGTATGTGACAGTTAGGGTATATGATCTGAATGGCTAATCACAGGAGACTAAAAAATGCAACAGAATAAAAGAATAGGCACCAGAAAACATACATTATAATGGAACAACAGAACTAAGAATTAAGCTGAAACACTCTAAATAAAAGTGGAAATACAATAAAAAAATAAGCAAGACTTCAGACACCTTCCCCAGAACGTTGTGGATAAAAGGCATTTAACTAGGATACAAGTGAAATCATCCCAGAGTTGACTATAAGTAATGCCAATGGGAAATGGAATATAAGTAATTGAAGATTATATATTAATTTTACCAAGTAACTTATATCACTTGTGTGCATGGCTAAATTGCATACTACACTTCTTACTTTTACTGCTTTTAGGACCTGGGCCTAATTTGCACAATTCCATGTTGTATAACACATGAATAAAGACAATGTGAAATTATGATGTGGAAACATTCTACACAAGTATCTTGTAAGATAGTTTAAAAAATAAAAAGCTAACCAACTCTTCTTGGCTTTTGTTAGAGAACCAAAATACTACTAGAAACTCAAAAGAATCCAGGAACTTTACCTCAGCTTGTTCAAAAAAAGACCATTAAAGATATGATGGAAACATTTTCTCTAACTGAATAACATCATATTTATCATTATCCCTTCAAAAATGTCCACACAGTCATTTCAACAATAAACAGATTCTCTATTTTGGCAGAAAGTATGGGCTGAAAGTGATAAAATAATAGCAATATGCCTAGAGTTTTTCTATTTATTATTAATTAGTATACTATTAACTATTTTAACTAAAAGCATGAAATATAGCCATTACCTAAATCTTTACTGAATTTAGTCTACAAATCTCAGGATAAGAGCATTATGCAAAAATGGGATTTTATTTAATCTACTTCTAAATATTTGTCACGCCATCTATAACTAGCAAAAAACTCGCCAACTTTCAGAAGTGTAAAGGAATAGGTAGAAGTTCAAAATCACACCCTTCATCCTGGGAAACCCCTTAGTCATAAGCAATTCAGGATAGACGACCACCTTATAACACAGAAACAATCCCGTAAGAGCTATAGCTTGATTCCATTGCCTTAAGCACAGCACCTCACTCTTAACATACATATCGATTTGACTTCAGCCATCTTCTGAGCTTAAGCCAAAGCACAAACAGCTTTGATACAACTTGAAAATAAAGTTTCAAGCAAGTTGCACCTCTTCCCCCATCATAGTTGATCAAGTTGTATTCATAGAAGCAATCCTTCTGCAGCTGGTTCTCAGAAGCCACAATCTGGAAGGAGGATTATATAAAACATCCCAAGAGTGCTCTATTTAGTGTTATCTTTGGCTCTTAGAGTAAGAGTCTTCAGTGAGAGATCTAAAACACATCTGAGATTTGTTTGTTCTTCCTACAGGAGTCCTCTTTCTACATTCAACTGAACTTTTCATATTTTTGCAATCAACTGCAAAACACACATTGTGTACATTTATCCCTCAGTTTTACAGGAGATATTTTACGGAAATATTTTTCTAGGAACTAGAGTTTATCACTGTTAGAGAATATTAACTGGCCTGCCAGGCAGTTATTTTAAAATAACCTAATCAGACTTTTGATTCAGCAAATGCACTTCTAGGAATGTACACTAAAGTGATCATCCAAAATATTTAAAAAGATGTGTCCATAGATATTTATCACATCACTTACAGTAATCTAAAACAGTAATTATTAAACAATACATTCATACAATGAAATACTATGTAGCCGTTAAAGTTTTTTTTTCCCACTGACTGAACATCATTCATTATACACTGACTTTTAAAAATAGGCTATAAAAAGTTTGTACGACTCCATTTTTATAAAATTCCATATGTAAGACATATACATATGAAGAAACTTAGTAAAGAGGCCACCAGAATATTAAAAGTGGTTGCCTCTAGAAGGTAGAATTTTATTTATTATATTTTCTGTATTGTTTAAATATGCCCCCATTGGTATGCATTATTTTTACAGTAAAAAAAAAAAATTAAATCCATTCACATGTTGGAAAAAGTGAAAACATTTTTAAAGTGATCTTTTCAATCTACATGAGTTACTTAGTATAATGACATAATCATCTATGATAAAATACAGTGAAAAATATATTTTAAGAATCCAACTCGAAATCCTCAAAAAATACAAAAATGTTAACATTCCAAACATAGCACCATATATTACTCACTGTCTCTTGAACTTCAGCAACTTCTGAATATGGCAAGATCTAAAAAAAAAACAAATTTTCTCAGGAGTGATTTAATGTCAAATACTTGAATCTGAATTTAGAGAGCACCCAGTGTATAAATGAATTAAGTGGTGCATTAATCTTTTAAGAAGCAGCAAAAAAAAAAAGTGCAATAATATGTTTACAGTGGAAACTAAATCCTTTCCAAAAAAAAAAAAAAAAAAACCAACAAAAATCTCTGAGGCTTTGGGAAATTCCAGTATATCTGCCAATCTGTGAAGTCCTCTCTGGCATGCTCTGGGGCTTTTTCACAGTTCTTATCCTCCCTGCATGTATTTAATTCTCAGTCTTTTCCCCATGTAAACTTTCTCCTCTCTTGGTTTCTAAAGTACTCTACTCCTCTGGCTTCCCTTCTCCTGTTTTCCTGGCTCCACTCTGTCTTCTCATTCAGTAAGTGAGTGGCCATAACCAGTGCTCAGTCCTCAACTGTTTGTTTTTTTTCCTCTACCTGCTCCTTTCCTGCAGATTGCATTCATGCTCAAGGCATATTTATTCTCTATTCAGACAACTTCCAAGTCCTACTCTATCTCCAAAACTTCACTCCAAAACATTGCTACCTATATGTTCAGACATTATTGCAAATTAACTTCTGGTTCTAAAATTCTCTAAACAAAGGAAGGGCTCTAAGCTGGCTTTAGAAAGCATCTTTAAGTCAAAAACAGCACTCAGTAGCTTCTCGCAGAAACCAGGTTCCATGGCAATTTGCCCAAGTCTTTCAATGGTAGCTTCTTTCTTTCACTCAGACCTAACCCTTGAGTCATCTGAGACTCTTTCCCCCCAACATCTCATGAAGTCATTAAGTTCTGATGATTTTTACATAGACAATGTCTACCTCACATCTGGTCCTTTCTTTCAATTCTCATTAATACTATTACCTAGGCCAGACCCACATCACCTCATTTCTCATCTCCCTTTCAATAGATGTCCCTGCATTAAGTCTCACCTCACTCATTCATTTATTTACTCTGCTAGGTACTGGAATTCAAAAACACAATAAAGACCTGTTCCCTACTGCCAACAAGATGACCATATATTAGGGGTGCCTGGGTGGCTCAGTCATTAAGCGTCTGCCTTCGGCTCAGGTCATGATCCCAGCGTCCTGGGATCGAGCCCCGCATCGGACTCCCTGCTCAGCGGGAAGCCTGCTTCTCCCTCTCCCACTCCCCCTGCTTGTGTTCCCTCTCTCTCTGTGTCTCTCTCTGTCAAATAAATAAATAAAATCTTAAAAAAAAAAAAAAAGATGACCATATATTAAAGATTGTGTGTACTGTATAGTAATTTATGTGACACTGAGGTAAGTTATCTTGTCTACCCAGTATCAGTCATTCTTCAAGCTAGCGCCATCATTAGCAAGTTATTGAACTCTGAGATTTTCTTCTCTGTGAATATGTAATTATAAATGTTACAACTTTCCAGAATCATTGTGAGGCTTAATAATAGTTTACATGGGGCCCCTGGGTGGATCAATTGGTTAAGCGACTGCCTTTGGCTCAGGTCATGATCCTGGAGTCCTGGGATCGAGTCCCGCATCTGGCTCCCTGCTCAGCGGGGAGTCTGCTTCTCCCTCTGACCCTCCCCCCTCTCATGCTCTCTCTCTCTCTCATTCTCTCTCTCAAATAAAATCTTTTTAAAAAATTTTAAAAAAATAGTTTACATGAGTGGTACAGTTTACATGAGTGTACTTTATAGATTTTTTAAAAAGCAGTATGTAGACATAAGGCAGGATTACTTAGGAATGCAACAAATGACAAAGACTAAGAAAAAAACCAAGAACTTAATTTACCAAATTAATTCCATAAACTATCACATTGGCCATGTTACTCCTCCACTTAAAAACATTTGATAGTACCCATTCTTTAGAAAATAAGCCTCAAACCCTGATATTTAAATTGTCTACAGCATGGACCAATTATTCATGCCACAGAGGTGTTCTGATCCCCCATGAGATAGCTCTGAAACTTACCTAAATTCTCTGTGTAGTAAAATTGATTGCACTCAGAGTGATCTGCAATTTTCTCCCTTTCTTTTTGCTTCCCTATTCAATAGCTTGAAAGTTCCCTGACCTGAAAGGCTCAACTCAAATTGCCAATCCTGCTACCACAGTTCAAGATAAAACTCTGACTTCCTAACATCAGTTCTTTGGTAATACATAATCAGTTGTCTCAAAGTATCTTCTCTATTGCTATCACAAATAAGTAAAAAATGAATTTTTATTTAACTTTTCCCTAATATTATAATGATCTAGTACACTGCTATCAAACAGAACTTCTTCAATGATAGAAATAGTTTATATCTACACTATCCAAAAGAGTAGCTACTAACTACGTGTAGCTGTTACATTCTTGAAATGTGGCTAAACTGAGGAGCTGAATTTATTTAATTTAAATGTAAATTAGTCATAAGTGGCTATACTATTAGACATTTCAAGTCTAGCCAACCTCACCTTTCCCAGCTAAACCTAACTGACCACTCTTTAGGACTGGCCACCACTGATCACTCCTTTTCTCAAAACTCTCTCCCCTTCCCCAGTTAACAAGCTATTTTCTCTCCTTTCTCTTCTTCCCTCTCATTGCTTGGCTCCCTTCCCCCTCTGCCCCTGAACCCCAGGTTGCATCCTAGAATCTCTTTTGTCCCCATTCAACATGATTTCCCCAGTGATTCCATTGACTTAATTTTTAAATGGGCTCTATTCACTAACAACTCCCCAAATTAGTTTCCCACCTTAATCTCTCCCGAGCTCCAGCTCCCTAAAGGATTCCCAATCACCCTCCTGCTGCACTCATTCTTCTTATCTCAGATAAAATATCACATCTTCGATGAGGGATTTCCTGACCTCTCACACCAGGTAAAACAAAGGGACACTACATCTGTGTTGTCACTGCATCCTTCTATCAGGCAGAGCTGAGGGGAGAGCCCACAAAGTTCAATGCACTCCTAGGGACAGTGCCCCTGCACCACACCATTTTCCTGACTGAGGAGGTGAAAGACCCCTAACTCAACTTCCCCACAAACCTCAACACTTACAGCCTAACCACCACAGTCTGCCTAATAGACCTGCAAGCTCCACACTGGCTCTTATCCTTTAGGACTCTGTTCAAAAGTAACTTCATCAGGGGTGCCTGGGTAGCTCAGTTAAGCATCAGACTCTTGATTTCAGCTCAGGTTATGATCTCAGGGTCATGAGATGGAGCCCCACATGGGGCTCTATGCTGAGCATGAAGCCTGCTTAAGATTCTCTCTCTTGGGGCGCCTGGGTGGCTCAGCTGGTTTCAGTGTCTGCCTTGGGCTCAGGTCATGATCTCGGTCCTGGGATTGAGCCCGACGCAGTAGGGAGTCTGCTTCTCCTTCTCCCTCTACACTCCTGTTTGTGCACTCTCTAATAAATAAAACCTTTAAAAAAAAAAAAAAAGAATTCTTTCTCTCCATCTGCCCCACCCCCCCACTCTAAAAAAAAAAAAAAAGTAACTTCATCAGAAGACTTCCACAGTATTCCCAGAAAATAGCAACACCCATCCCCTATTCTGGATTCTCTATCCATCTTACCCTGCTTTATTTTTCATCACAACAATCACCACTTAACAGTATATACTTACGTACTTTTTTTGTCTTCCTCCACTGGAATGTTAGCTCTACTGAAATAGGAACTTAGTTTGTTTTGGTCACTGTTGTATCCCTTAAGACTAGAACAGAGCCTGGCACATGGTAGGCAATCAACAAATATTGAATGACAAATGCATGAATGAAAAGAAGGTTTAGTCATTATTATAACTCTAATACGTAGCAAAGAATTTCTTATGTGTAATGCGCTGAATTCCTCTGTTTATGAAATGAATTGGTTTAAATTCTCTAACAGCAAAAAAAAAAAGTCTTACCCATCTTTGTATTTTCCAAACCTTAACATTCTGCATGCTTAACATAGATACACAAAGAACTAATATGGACTTGAATTCTGAAATCTGAGTTCTAAGCCTGCTTAAGCTCTCTCAGTATTCCCTGGGTAAACCTGAATAAATATCTTGAATTTAGCTTTTTTATTTACTCATAAGATCTGTTATAGTCCTAAAATTCTGTTATAATAACAATTCAACACAGAAAATTACCTCAATACCTGAGAACATCTTTAGTTGTAATGTAAAGCATATTCATATTTTCTTCCACTATTAGTCTCTGGCTATCATATGCCCAAATTCCTTTGTTAGAAATTCCCCCATCATTTTTCTTAAATAATTCTGTCCTTCATAAATAACGCTGTTACAGATTCACCACCTGTTTTGGTAAGGGAGCCTAAGTTATATTTCTTCTGGTAATGGTGGTCTCTTGCCAGGATGACAACTTCCTTCATCAAGAACTTCATATACAAGGGAAGTTCAAAATCAATTGTCAGTTGTAACTAATGTCATGCATCTGGTGAGACTGCTGGTGAAGTCTGTGGTTATGAAACAAGAAAAAAGTGAACTGTCCATTAAAAGAATTAAACCTTGGCCTTTGACCTCATTAACATTCTCCTCTATATCTGACCTAACTATCTTTAGTCACCCGATAAGCACAACAGAAACCATGTAATCACATCACAATCATGCCAGGTTAGATATGACAACTGATTCTAGGAGACTGCTCATATACAAAAATATTTCAGTGTATGATGCTTAATCTTATGACCCACTTAAATAACTTTGAGATTCAGTCTGAAATAAGAGTTTATGTTACTTGGAATTTGATTTTGGCCAATTCCTTACACAGATAATAAGCCCACATTCTGTATTGAATCCTGACCAGGATCTGAATTAAGACATTAAGGACTGTATAACAAATACCTTCCTTCCTTCTAGAGTTCTATTTCTAACAAATCACTGATTAGCATATCATGTAATGTATCAAGCCACAGGAAAGACTGCTAATATTATGGAAACATCAACTTCCATGATTCATAATATCTACCACACATAAAAATGCAGTTGACAACTGTTCAACTATATACTGCCTAAACGCCAAAATATTCACCCCAGATAAAAAAATCAAAATTAGTTATGGGAGAACAAAGCTTTGAGTTAAATAAAATAGATCATGTATCACATATTTTTCAAAGTACACACTATACTAGGTAATGCACAGAAAAATTTTAAAAGGCTGGGTATGACATAGATCAATTTATAATATAAAAACATTAGCCTTTACATTCAATGACAAGAATAACAAAATTAGAGTATGTGTATTTAAATCCTAACATGGCCCACTGATTAGCTATGTGATCTTAGAAAAATTACTCTCTGAGAGTCTCGGTTTCTTCATCTCTAAAAACAGAGTAATACCTACCCCACAGTATTATGGAGATTAAATGAGAAAGTATGTGAGACAAGAGCCGAGATCACGACACATAGTAAGTGTGCAAGTTTTTTTGTTTTTTGTTTTTTCCTCTCCATACTATTAACCCAAATATGGAAAGTGCAAATTCTAAAACTCTAGGGAAAAAAGCAAAATCCAAAAGGGACATATTTTCTATTCAGCTATTACTACCCTATAGGTTTTAACTGCCTTCTACCTAGATTACACAACTGCATGCTAACTTGTTCCCTGGGCTAATCACCTCTATTTCTATAGTTCTCAACTTTGGCCATGCATTAAAATCACCTGGGAGACTTTTAAAAAGTATTGATGTCTGCATCTCACCCTCTGAGACTCTAATTCAATTGAATAGTGGTGCAACCTGGGCACTGGGATTTTTCAAGACACCTCAGAGATAGCTCTATAATGTTCATCTGGTTGTCCCCACAATATTCCATAATTCTGCCAAAATCATTTTCCCAACTCTCAACAGGTTGTTTCTTGGCTCCAAAAAAACAAGAAAAATTCAACGGTTTGACATTATCTAAAAACAAAAATTTCAAACTGTAAAAATAGTATTCAAGGATCTGTATATTCTGATTCTAACTTGGTTGAGACGTAGTATAGGAAAATAATTAAAGCTTGGCCTACGGAGCCAAAATGTATCCCAGTTCTGCCACTTACTAGTTGCATGACCCTGAGCAACTTATCATTTCTGTGTTCTATTAAACGAGGGTAATACTACTATCTTATAAGATTATTAGATAATTACATGAGTTGCCCTCAAAAGCACTTAGAATAGCTTCTGGCACGTGACAGAAATTTAACAAATGTTAGTTGCTATTCATTTCTTTTTTTTTTTTTTTTTTTTAAAGATTTTGTTTATTTGACAGAGAGAGATACACAGCGAGAGAGAGAACACAAGCAGGGGGAGTGGGAGAGGGAGAAGCAGGCTTCCCACAGAGCAGGGAGCCCGATGCGGGGCTCGATCCCAGGACCTTGGGATCATGACCTGAGCCGAAGGCAGACGCTTAACGACTGAGCCACCCAGGCGCCACCAGTTGCTATTCATTTCTTATAGTTTTATTTTCTTGGGAAAAAAAAAGACTTTTTATTTATTTATTTGAGAGAGAGAGCACAAGCAGAGGGGAAGAGGCAGAGGGAGAAGCAGGCTGCCTGCTGAGCAGGGAGCCCAATGCAGGACTCAATCCCTGGACCTGGGATCATGACCTAAGCCAAAGGCAGACACTTAACTGTCTGAGCCACCCAGGCACCCCATCTTATAGTTTTATTTTCTACCAAACAAGCAGCAAACCATACTGTCTGTGAGACCCAAAATCAAGTGCAACGTACCATGCGCATAGATGAGCTCTATGAAGATAGGTTAGTTTTCTAAACTCGATAAATGTTTGACCAAAAGTAAAATTAAATTTTATGGGGGCGCCTGGGTGGCTCAGTCATTAAGCGTCTGCCTTCGGCTCAGGTCATGATCCCAGGGTCCTGGGATCGAGTCCCACATCAGGCTCCCTGCTCAGCAGGAGGCCTGCTTCTTCCTCTCTCACTCCCCCTGCTTGTGTTCCCTCTCTCGTTGTCAAATAAATAAATAAATAAAATCTTTAAAAAAAAAAATAAATTTTATGTGTACACACACACATAAATTCATTTCCCCTCCCATGCTTTTTTTTTTTTTTTTTGCGTACCATTGCTGTTGTTTTCACCATATTAAACTTAAGGTGACTTCGGAAGTAGTCTTAAGTTAATGAAAACCTACTAATGTGATCTGAGGTCTGGATAAAAATCTCTTAATTGCTCTATTCTCTTAAATAGCTGAACAGGTAGAGATTTTCTTGAACTTTTAATCAAATTTTATCTTCATGTATCTCTAACATGCTCAAATTCTAATCCTTCACATTCTAATCTGAGATTTGATAGGACTCATTTTATTTTCTAAAAAAACAAGAAGAAATTTAAGATTCTTAATGGGACATAATTTTAATTAAAAGTTAAATGTAGAGGGGCACCTGGGTGGCTTAGTCTGTTAAGAGACTGCCTTCTGGGGGCGCCTGGGTGGCTCAGTTGGTTAAGCAACTGCCTTCGGCTCAGGTCATGATCCTGGAGTCCCGGGATCGAGTCCCGCATCGGGCTCCCTGCTCGGCAGGGAGTCTGCTTCTCCCTCTGACCCTCCTCCCTCTCATGCTCTCTGTCTCTCATTCTCTCTCTCAAATAAATAAATAAAATCTTTAAAAAAAAAAAAAAAAGAGACTGCCTTCTGCTCAGGTCATGATCCTGGGGTCCTGGGATGGAGCCCCATGTGGGGCTCCCTGCTGAGTGGGGAGTCTGCTTCTCCCTCTGCCCTTCCCACTGCTCATGCACTCGCATGTGCTCTCTCTCTCTCAAATAAATAAATAAAATCTTAAAAAATAAAGTTAAATGTAGAGCAGTAGCTTTAATGATATTCTGCTTATAAAAGCACCTGCATGTCTTAAAACTTAGGAGAAACAGCAAGTAAAAACATTCATGAAAAATCTTCAATCCATACTTTTAAAAACTGAATGATGGCAGTATTTATGGATATTAAAAGAAATAATAAAATTTTGAAGCCAGTTTTTGGCTTCAAAGTCTAGTTTAGCAAAACAAATAGCTTTCTATTGGATAAATGACATAATCTATTTACTTGGGAGTTAACGGCCTTAATAGTTCTACTTTTGATGTTTATACTATGGGCATGTCAAGCTGCCGAAGATCTTAATAGGAATGAACTGTTAAACAGTGCTGCTGTTCTTTTGATTTTTTGGTCCCCTTTCAGCCACCACCTCAGCCATTCTACATAGAGAGAACACAAAGCCAAAAAGAAAGTAACCAATTTCTTTTAAAAATGGGAACTGAGTTACTTACTAGTGAAATAACTAATACTCTCCCTGAACCTATCTTTAAAGATGGGTGGATGGCAAGCAACCTTAGACCAGAAAGAGAGTATAGTACCACAGATGGAGGAAAGGGCTGAGGGTAGGAGGGAGGGTTGGAAGTCATCTTTCCGTGCCCTTTTTTTTCTCAGTGATACTGGACAATCATTGCCCACCCTGTCTTCACTACCAGGGTAGAACATGATTTAATACCAACTAGAAACATTAAACATGGTTCTAAACACTTTGTTTTTAAACTGTAGGTGGCTCAGTCGGTTAAGCATCTGACTCTTCATCTCAGCTCAGGTCTTGATCTCAGGGTTGTGAGTTCAAGTCCCACACTGGGCTCCACTACTTAAAAATAAATAGAATAGAATAGAATAGAATAGAATAGAATAGAACAGAACAGAACAGAGTGTATGTCCAGCTGCAGTATCACAGGCAAAGAGGATGACCACTATCTCTCACTGCCCTTTTCCCCAAATGAGCTAAGTGATTACAACTAGGGAGGCAGCTTGTGGCTATGAAGTATGCTCAGAGCAGATATACAAAAAAGTTCCCTAAGAAACAGAATATTTTGGTGGGAGGGCAAATGAAAAATGATGAAGCAATGATTTTAAGAGATTCTCTACTCTATGACATACATTCCCTAGATCAACCAAAAGAGTCCCTAGGCTCTTTCTATTCTATCTTGGACAGTTATCAATCAAAGCAAGTAATATTCCCAAGAGAATATTATTTCCAAGGAAATATAAACTCATAAACAAAAATAATTAATATCCTAAGGGGTCCAAATGCTATGAAAGAAAACAAACTGAAGAATCTCAGCTGGAGAGAAAATTAGTGAACCAAACTCATCAAAAATTTACCATAATAAATATGCTCAAAAATATCTGAGAGGATTTTGTAAAAATGAAGTATGACCAAACATTCACAGAGAAAACAGCTAGTAATACTGGGTATAAAAATATTATGATGAAACAAAGTATACAGCAGGTTTGAACAGCAAAACAAGTAAAATGCAATAATAAATTAGTGAGCAGGAAGAGTGATGAAGGAATTCATCAAGAAGGCATAGCAAAAAGAAAAGAAGGAAAACATGAGAGATAAAAGATAGAAGCAAAAGTGCCACATTCCCCAACAGGAGACCCCCTAAAGAGGGCATGATGTATTCCAAAATAATAAATCTTAAATGATTTTGAAAATTACACACAATAGATGAATTTCTGGAAAACTATAAAAGGCTATGAACACTTCACCAACTTTCACCTGCAGGCATACATACACAAAACCATAGTCCTAACTGTATAAGGACTGGAAAGAAAGAAACTATTATTTGCAGATGATATGAATCAGACAAAACATTAAAACTCATAAAGACAAAATAGGTAAGCATTCAACCAATATCTGTAAATGTCAAAATGAAAACAGAAACAAAACAAAAACAAAAACTCCTTCAAAGATATACATCATAATGCCAGGGACAATTTTATAATAGTCAAATTTTATCTTGATCATCACTCCCTCATTGCTGAAGGCCCTATCAATTCTTCTTTCTACCCTGCTCCCACCCCCCATCACCTTCTGGATCCCTCTTTTCATATCAGGTAGCTATAAATTATTCTTCCTTAAAGTGTTAATTGCTAAAGGCTTGAGGAATTTTCAAACTTTTGGGTCTCCAGATCCCTTCACTATCCCAGAAATTACTGAAGCCTCCAAAGAGCTGCTGTTTAATGTGGATTATACCTACTGATATTTGCCCTATTATAAATTAAAAATGGGAAACTCACTATTTCAGCCACGTAATCAAAGTCAACATCAGAAATGACAAGTCAGGTCGATAGTATACCCTTGGCAATGATGTGATGAAATGGCATTTTACCTCTGTGGTCTCTTCCCCAAAACCCGTAAGGACTAGTCTAATCAGAGAAAAACAGACAAATCTCAATTGAAGGACATTGTGCAAAATATCTAACCAGTACTCCTCAAAACTGTCAAGGTCATCAAAAACAAGGAAATCACAGTCAAGAGGACCCTAAGGAAATGTGACTACTAAATGTAATGTGCTATTCCAGATGAGATCCTGGGACAGAAAAGGACAACAGGTAAAAACTTAAGGAAATCTGAATCAATTATGGACTTTAGTTAATAATGTATCAACCTTGATTCATTAATTATATCAAATGTACCATAAATGTGTTAATAATAGGGGAAATTGAGTACAAAGTATATGGGAACGCTATAATTAGCCAGGAGATTGATGACATCATCACCTCATGTAGTCTCTGGAATAGTGCACTGTACACTCAGAGAATGAGAAAAGGGGCAAATAACATCAAATACCATTAATTGGAGAAGCTCTCCAAGCATAATGGAAATACAAAAGCTTTCTGGCTTAGAATTCTGCTGATGTACTGTATAAATCACTGGCTATTTTTCTTTTTCAAAGCTAACTCTTGGGCGCCTGGGTGGCTCAGTACGTTAAGCATCTGCCTTTGGTTCAGGTCCTGATATCAGGGTCCTGGGATTGAGTCCCGCACTGGGCTCCCTGCTGCTTTTCCCTCTCCCTCTGCCCCTCCCACAGCTTATGCTCTCTAATAAATAAATGAAATCTTAATTTAAAAAAAAGCTCTTTTTCAATTCCCATTAGAGTTTATATTAGAGTCCCATTATATATCTGCAAATTTTTTTACATTATATTATTCAAGCTTCTAATAAGAACATTTAACAAGGGGCGCCCGGGTGGCTCAGTTGGTTAAGTGACTGCCTTCGGCTCAGGTCATGATCCTGGAGTCCCGGGATCGAGTCCCGCATCGGGCTCCCTGCTCGGCAGGGAGTCTGCTTCTCCCTCTGACCCTCCCCACTCTCATGTGCTCTCTCTCATTCTCTCTCTCTCAAATAAATAAATAAAATCATAAAAAAAAAAAAAAAAACATTTAACAAGCCAAAAAAATGAAGTTATAATAAGATAGAATCAAAATACCCATATAATAAGAAATAACTGAGTGTTATTTTCCCACTTGGGAAGTTCAAACATTACAAATATTTAACTACTACTAACCTGTAACGTTCATAAGTTAAAGAAGATAATAAAGCATAAAGTGTATTTGTCAAATTGTTTTATCCTTTTAAAAAATGTCTCCCTTTAGGAGAAGGTTCAATATAGTTGTAAAATGGCAAAAAGATTAATAGTCTAGAAGACAAAATATAGGTGGGTTGGTTTGTGTAAAAGGTAGGGACTAGTCACAGTTATTCTCTCCAGCCCCCATTTTTGTAAGCCAGTTAGTATATTAATTTATACCCTTAGTGAACTAACATATCTACGCAATGATCATCAATGGCTACTATTATCACAAGAAGACAGACAGACATTATATGCCTCCTGATGGTAATACACAACACCCTCAATAAAGTATACTTGTCAAAAAAGAGTCTGAGCAAGTCTAACTCTCATGACCAACTTGCAAGAAATATAAGTGACTGAAGAACACATTAAATAATCACCATGGGGGGAAATCCAGATTGCGGGAAATTCTACAAGACAAACTACCTTATTTATTTATTTCGATACACTGAAAAGGAAAAATTAAAAACAGATACAAGATAGACTTAAAAGATTAAAAAAGACCTCAATAACTTATCAACTAAGGCCAACATAAGGATTATAAAAAATAATATTTATGAGACAATCAGGGAAATTTAAGCATTGACTAGTTATTTGATTAAAGAATTACTTGTTTTTAGGATACTAATGGTATTTATGGTTAAAGTTAAAGAAAAGTCTTTATATTTTAGAGATATTTACTGAAATACGTACAAACAAAATGATTTATCCAGGATTTGCTCCAAAAAAACATGGGATGGGAAGGTGGGATTACAGATGATACAAAACTGACCTGAATTGATAATTGTTGAAGACAAGTGACAGGTACATGATGATTCACTACATTAGCCCATCTTTTTAAAAATATTTGAAATTTTCCATAATAAAAAGTTCAAGAAAGATAGCACCATTCTTAAATGTGATTAACATATAAATTCCTACAGTTAGCAAGCAGCTATTAGAAAGAGAGCATTCTTAATATAAGAGAGAATGAGTATGTAGGTAACAAACTGGTGACTAAAATTTCTAGCTGTTTTATTATTTTACATAAAAAGATCTCTGCAACCTAAGAATTTATATAATTTAGGACCACTCAAAATAATACTTGATGTTACCAAACACTGGGGCAATTCCATTAACTGGCATGGCCAAATATACAAACTATATAATGTTGCCAAATATTATATACAGTAGCCATACTTCTTAGAATATGATTTAAAGCTCTCAGTAAAGTCTAGTAACATACTAATTTTACTTTACGAACACCAAATCACAGTAATCATGAAAAACTCACCTAGGAAGTACGTAAAAATAAAGTTTCAGTAAGTTGGATCCTCTCTAGGCCCATTAGAAAGACACTCATTTACTATATTCTAAGAATTACTGAACTAAATAATCTTTGCATTTCCTTACACTTCAGAAATCCTTTGATTCAAAGTACCCAATTTACATTAGAATCTTAAGATTACTTCAGTTGAGAGCGCCTTATAATACAAAAGATTCATATGTATTTTAAAAACTGTATTCTCTTCTGAGAAGTCATTTATATAATCCATTTACAATACAACAAAAGATTTTTTTTTTACCTCTAACAGACCTTCTAAAGGAAGGTTTCTTCTGGCAACAGAAATAATATGTAAAATATTCAAAAGATATAATGACTGTCCTTAAGGTGAAAAACATATTCAATTTTTTTAATCAAAAAAAATGTTTCACAGTCTACCTCAACCTAGTAATAAAAATTTAACTCCTACACTTTAAGCATTTCTTAGTGGTTAATTGCTAAAGTGATCTAAGTTCTGGATTTTTACAAAATATCATAAGACACATATTAAATGTATACTTGTGTCCTGAAATATAGTAGTTCCATGTACAGAGATTCAATCCATATTTTTCAGTATTTACTACTTAAGACAACACTACCACAAAAATTGAACTATACACAAGTGGAATAATGAGTGGGCAAAAGAATTTAAAAAAAAAAAAAAAAGAAAGTAGCGTTGCCTTGGTGGCTCAATCAGTTAAGTGTCAGACTTTTTTTTTTTTTTAAGATTTTATTTACTTACTTGAGAGAGAGAGAGAGTGACAGAGAGAGGGAGAGCACGAGACAGGGAAAGGTCAAAGGGAGAAGCAGACTCCCCAGTGAGTAGGGAGCCTAATGCGGGATTTGATCCCGGGACTCCAGGATCATGACCTGAGCCGAAGGCAGTCACCCAACCAACTGAGCCACCCAGGCACCCCAAGTGTCCAACTCTTGATTTCAGTTTAGGTCTTGATCTCAGGATTGTGAGTTGAAGACCTACGTTGGGCTCCATGCTGGGTGTGGAGCCTACTTAAAAAAAAAAAAAAAAAATAGAAAAAGTAATCTCCTATGGAAGAAGAATATTAAATTAATGGACACCGACAGTAATATTGAGTCCAAGCTTTTGCAACCTCACACCAAGACTACTATAATAGTCTCTTAATATCTTTTACTCTTCCTAATTGTTTTATATCCTGCTTCTACATTCATCTATCTACATAAAAACATACAATGACATACTGTGGCTTTCAGATTCAAGTTCAAAATCTCAGGTCTGGCACTCAAAACCTTCTACAATTTTGGTCTCTATCTGCCTCATGAATCATTATTCCTGTAAATAACACTACCTTCCAATCTACCTTAATTTTTCTAATTCATTTCTCCCTAAAAAATAACCCAATAAGCAAATAATTCCCCCCATTTAGCTTTGCCTCTTGTTATCCTCCCTTCCTAGAATGTTCTCCTTGCTCATTTTCAATCCTATGTTCACTATTTACCTGTGCTAATCGGTGTATGTTCTCTTAAGAAAACCCTCAACTACCCCAGTGTATAACAACCACCCAATCCTCACAGCTTGTAAACTATGCCTTGTTTATATCCATCATTTAACACTGAGTAAATCTGTTATTGCCTTATCTATCTCTCTCTCTAGTCTTCCCAAAATAAAACTCATTCAGATAAACTATAATGTATATCTCTTGGCATCCCCTTCACCAGGCACAGTACTTTGTACAAAGGCTGCAATTAAAAAAAGTTTACTAATATTTTAAAAACTAGTGCATGCAATCATTTTTTAAAACACTACCAACTCATACTGACACACTACTTCATATTTTCAAAGAACTTTCTGGTTTCTCTAGATCATACTGTCTCTATCAAGTACTCAGAATGAGTATTCTTGCCTACATATTTTTTACTGAAGTAGAATATTTGCCTCAATATTTTAGGAAGAAAAACTGAGATTCTGAGAAAGTATAAAGCCAAAATTACTGAATAGCCTAGGGTTTTTTTCAATGTGTTTTACTGCCTCTCCTGCCTTCTAATTATTTATCTTTTTGGAGAGAAGGCTTGATACAGCTAGTGATATCAACAATAATGGTAGTAGCTTTTATTTATTGGATGTTTAGAATGTCTGTGGCTTTGTAATAGGCACTTTACAGATATATTATCTAATCAAAACTCAAAACAAGGATGCCTGGGTGGCTCAGTGGTTAAGCGTCTTCCTTCAGCTCAGGTCATGATCCCAGGGTCCTGGGATGGAGCCCCGCATCGGGCTCTGTGCTCAGTGGGGAGCCTGCTTCTCCGTCTGCCTGTGGCTCCCCCTGCTTGTGCTCTCTCTCTGACAAATAAATAAAACCTTTAAAAACAAAACTCAAAACAATTCTGGAAGGTGGATATTACTATTATCTTTATATAATAGATGAGAAAACTGAAAACCTAGAGAATGTAATTAATTATCCAGGTCATACAACTAAGCAAGCTTAGATTTTAACATGTAGCTAAATGGCTACAAAGCCCATGTTCTTATCCACTTCTCCTAGATCTAAACAGTAACCAGCTTAGGCGGTGCAGTTCAAAGGTGATATTTTATAAATAGGTAACTCAAAAGTAGATCTCAAGATTAGTTTCAAATACAGAGTATCTCAGCAGTGCAACTGAAATTATTGGTATTATTCTAAAATAAGCTACAATATTTCACAAAAGAAACTTAATGAACAAGAAAAAGAAAGCTGTTCTCATTGCTTTTTAAATATCTTGCTCCAATCTCTCTGTATCAACAGGATTTAGAATAAAAAATGAATAAAATTTTATTAATACAGCACAGGTATTCTGTTATAGAATTTAATACTATCTGTTTAGATATTAGTTTAGAAGGTAACAGTAAATTTTAAGCAATTCTATTCAGAAAGACAGGCACAGAGCCAACACATTAGTGGCAAAGTACTAAAACACCCCTTAAGCTGTGAGCTCTTAGAGAAGATAATTAACCTCCGGCTCGGAGCCCTTTTCTCCATCTATAAAAGTAAGAATAAACAAATACCTACCTTTAATGCTGTTGTGAGGGCAGTCTGACAAAGTATACACTTAGAGAATAGCAATTGTTTTTATTACTGGCATTTTTATTATCAATAAGAGATTAAAAATATTTCAGCTAAAAGAGTTAAGAAAGTCCATTAACTTTAAATAGAATATTTATGGCAAAGTATACATGTTCTAAGACAAGGCTTTAATCTTAACTTTTTGCTGAAATCATAGTGAAAATAAAATAACCTACCATCAGTTTTCCTTTTATAATCGCTGTGACAATAACCTTCATAAACCAAATTACTTCCATGCCAATTTTATTTTCTATTAACAAGTTATTTTAAAGTTTAACTTTTTTTGACCTTTTAAGAAACTAAAACAAGTTTGAACCAGAAATTCAAAAAAGGCTGGGAACAAGTTAACACAAGTAAACAAAATTGGATTTTGCTTTCAATCATTAGACTATTCCTACATTTGAGTCTGAACAAAGGACTTTCACTAAATTAAAATTTACAAACATCTCAATATAATTCCATAGCAACACAAAACATAGAAAAGTTGGCCTCTGCATTATCCCAAAGAATTTACCATCCCAAGGGTTGGGACCAAGTTAATACACGCAAGCAGAGGAGGAGATAGGACAGAAATATCAGAAAACTGACTGGGTTCTGCTTCAACAAGCTTTAAAATATCTGTCATCTTCATATCAGCAGGAGTTAAAGAATTATCTTAAAATTCTTTTTTTAAGTTTGTTTTAAATACATTTTTTAAAATAAAATGATGGCTTACATCAAACACTTCACGGCTGTACAGGACAGTACCTTATTACACTATATTTGAACCACTCACCGAAGTTTGATCGGGTTCTCCGTCTGCTAAACCTGCATCCATAGTGAAAGAAGGTAAGTTTATGCTTCTCTTTCTGTTAATGTTTAGCCATCCTGTAAATCTGAAAATCCTAGAAGAAAAAAAAAAATCATAGGTATTAGGACTAGTATAAAACTGTGATAAATGGAAAATAAAGCAGCAAGTATATTAGGAGGGAGAAATCATTACAGGATGAGGTTATTGGGAAATCCAATCATGGAGAAAACAGATTTTGACATGGGCCTTAAAGAATGGTAAAGGTTTGGGGCACCTGGGTGGCTCAGATGGTTAAGCATCTGCCTTTGGCTCAGGTCATGATCCCAGGGTCCTGGGATCAAGCCCCACATCGGGCTCCCTGCTGAGCAGGGAGCCTGCTTCTCCCTCTCCCTCGGCCTGCTGCTTCCCCTGCTTCTACACTCTCTCTCTGTCAAAAATAAATAAAATCTTAAAAAAAAAAAAATAGAATGGTAAAGGTTCAGAGAAAAAAATGGAAAAAAAGAAAATATACCAAGTGAAGAATAGCAAGAGCAAGGTTACAGATAGGAGATTGTTCAAAGTTTAAAAAGATGTTTAAATCTACTTACAATTAAGGAAATAAATGTTTTGTTTTGTTTTTCATGATTACACTGGCAAAAACTAAAAAGTGTGCTAATATTGCCAACACTGGCAAGAACATAGGAAAAATGCAGGAAAAAGTATTCTCATATACTTTTGTGAGAAGAATATAAATCATAATTTTTGGAAGGGCAATTTAAAATATATAGACTTTAATCCAGTAATTTTGAGGCTAATAATTATGCCACACTTATTTGTTTATACAAATGCACAAAGATATATAAACACATCCAAGAGTAATAGTATGATGAGAAAACTGGAACAACCTTAATGTCAATCATTAGGAGTTTGCTTAAATTATACTACAGATATATAATGGAATATCATGCAGCACTTTTTAAAAAATTTTTTATTGTTATGTTAATCACCATACATTACATCACTAGTTTTTGATGTAGTGTTCCATGATTCATTGTTTGTGCATAACACCCAGTGCTCCATGCAGAATGTGCCCTCTTTAATACCCATCACCAGGCTAACCCATCCTCTCACCCCCCACCCCTCTAGAACCCTCAGTTTGTTTTTCAGAGTCCATCGTCTCTCATGGTTCATCTCCCCCTCCGATTTTCCCCCCTTCATTCTTCTCCTCCTGCTATCTTCTTCTTTTTTTTTTTTCTTAACATATATTGCATTATTTGTTTCAGAGGTACAGATCTGTGATTCAACAGTCTTGCACAATTCACAGCACTCACCATAGCACATACCCTCCCCAGTGTCTATCACCCAGCCACCCCATCCCTCCCCACCCCGACTCCAGCAACCCTCAGTTTCCTGAGATTAAGAATTCCTCATATCAGTGAGATCATATGATACATGTCTTTCTCTGATTGACTTATTTCACTCAGCATAACACCCTCCAGTTCCATCCACGTCATTGCAAATGGCAAGATCTCATTCCTTTTGATGGCTGCATAATATTCCATTGTGTGTGTGTGTGCGTGTGTGTGTGTATACACACCACATCTTCTTTATCCATCCGTCGATGGACATCTTGGCTCTTTCCACAGATTGGCTACTGTGGACATTGCTGCTATAAACATCGGGGTGCACGTACCCCTTCGGATCCCTACATTTGTATCTTTGGGGTAAATACCCAGTTCATGCAGCAACTTTTAAAAATTAGGTAGGTCTTTACATACTCTTTATATATTTACTTTATATATAAACTAGAAAGAAGGCCACATTAGGTGGAAAACGCAAATTATAGAACATTATATATAAAATACTGTGTTTGTGTTTTCCCATTTTTACAATCAATATGTATCACTTTTATAGTTTTTATTTTTAAAGTCTTAGATGCACACTAAAATTCATATTTGAATATTGATAGGCATTATTCTAGAAATTGGCAATACTAAAAACAAAATAATAAAACACCCATAGGAAGCTTCAACTTAAAAGTATTTTACCAATTTTTTTCCTCCTATCCATTCCATTTCAAGGGTTTATTTATTCCTAGACATTAGGCACTTAAATACATCAGTGAAGGAGTTCCCCTCTATTTGCTAGATGGGATGCTGCCTGATTCATGAATCATTTAATAAAACCAACTGGATCTTTAAAATAAAAAAATACATCAATAAACAAAACAAAAAGCCCTAATTTCATGGAGCTTGTATTCTAGAAAGAGAACAACAATAAACACAATAAATTAAAAGTCACATGTTAGAAACCCATATTGCATTATATTTTAACTAAGTAAAAATTTTTTTAAAAGGTTATATGTTAGAAGGTGATGCTATGAGAAAAAAATAAGGCAGGCTAAGAAAAACCAGGGAGGACAGGATTACAATTTTATATAGGATGTTCATGATAGGTCTCACTGAAAAGATGACATCTAATCAAACATTTGAAGTAGGGAGGAAATTAGCCATGTAGATATCTGAAAAAGCGTTTTCAGGTCAGAGGGAATAGCCCAGTGCAAAAGTCGTAAGTGCCTAACTTGTAAGCTTGAGGAATAGCAAGAAAGCAATGTGGCAAGAACAACGTGAGCAAAGGGATGAAAGAGTAGTAGGAGATATGATCACAGAAGTAAGGGAACAAAAGTAGAAGTAGATCCAGTAGATCCAGTAGGTCCAGCAGGCCACTGTAGATCTTGGCCTCTAATTCTAAGTAATATGAGAAATCACTGGAGGGTTCAGAGGAAAGAACAACATGATCTGACTTACATTTTTAAAGTGTCTGTGTTGACAATAACTGTAGTAGTGGCGGAAGGGTAGAAATTAGGAATTCAGTTAAAAGGCTATTGCAGTAATCCAGGAGAGAAACAATGATACTAGGATTAATGACAGCCATAAAGATACTCAGAAGTAGTAGAATTCTATATATATTTACAAAGTAAAAGCAACAGGATTTCCTGAAGGATTGACTATGAAGTGGGAAAGAGAAAGTAATTCACAAAGATTTTTGGCCTGAATGACTAGAAAGATGGCCATCAGATGTGACAGGGAAGACTGATGGGGGAGGCAAGGTTTTTTTCTTTGGGGGTACTTGGGGGGGTGGTAAACACATTTAGTTTGGGGTATGTTAAGTTTGAGATGTCTATTTGATACTCAAGTGGGCATGCTGAGCAAGGAGTTGGGTATAATATACCACAGTGAAGTCTAAGATAGCAAAATGAGAAGGAAAGTGAACACATTTAATTTTTAAAGACATGAATGTATTCTTAGTAGCAGGCATGTGATAAATATTTGTTAGCCAACCAGTATTTGGTTTTGCAATAATTTTATAAGAGGAGATTTGGTTCCATTATGCTTGTATTTATACTTTAGCAATAAGCAGCTCTTGAAAGCTTTATGTAAACAAAATAGTAATGAAACCATACATGACAAGGAATTCACTATGTAAAAAAGGTCACAAAGTGTAAGGCAACTGGTTGTGATTTTGGTTCTTCTTTTCGACCAGTATTTTAAGAATGAAAACTTATACATATAACAATGTAGATTTAAGACTCGTCCTAAAACTCTGAGCAGCAGCCATTCTCTTTACAAGGGAAACATTCTCATTGCACCCACCTCTCGCACCGTATCTGTATCTGTACTTTCACTGCTTCACTCGTTTTTGCCAACTGCCTAGGTTCTGTAAATACTTACATTCTGTCTGATTTAAAGATACCTGTACAGAATCTTTTCTAAAACAAAGAAATTCAATAACATAAACAACTGCTTTTGAAGAAGAGCAATTTGAAAAGCTCCCATTTTGGATTTCTTCTCTATCAGCCACAATATTTTCTGTGATTAAGCTTTCTACCCATGCTTTTGACCTACTCTCTTCTAGCACCTAATGGTAGTATAGGGTTCTACTATAAGAATTTGTCCTGTCAGTCCTTCCATTTGTCTATCATGCTCAAACCTCCCCGATTGTTAAAAAGTCTTTTCTCTGTTCTACTTTCCTGAAAGCTACCCTATGTCTCTTTTACCTCCACTGGAAAATTTCATAAATGTTCACACACTCATTTCTTCTATTTCTTCCCCCTGCTTTCATGCCTACATAGATTATGTTGGTTCTACACCTAGGCTAATATGAAGCACAGATGTGTATATATGTGTATGTCTGTTGTATGTGTAGCTTTTGGTGACTTATTAATATTCTCCTGACTTTATCCCAATTTATGATTAAATTAAATGCTATGCCTTCCTTAACCATCATTGTCTGGAAATGTAGATTTCCTCCCAATGTAATTTTCACTTAACTGAACCTTCCCATGCTATAGGGAATAAAAGGACAAGAGCAGGAATCCTTGTCTTGTTCCTGATCTCAGGGGGGAAAGTTTTCAGCTTTTCACCACTGAATATGATGTTAGCTGTGGGCTTGTCATATATGGCTTTTATTATACTGAGGTATATTCCCCCTTATCTGCATTGTTGAGATGAAATGGATGTTGCACTTTGTCAAATGCTTTTTCTGCATCTATGGAAATGATCAGATGATTTTTATACTGTACTTTATTAATATGGTATACCACATTGACTAATTTGTGGATGTTGAACCATCCTTGCAGCCCTGGAATAAACTCACTTGATCATGGTGTATGATCCTTTTGATGTATTGTTTAATTTAGTTTGCTAATATTTTTTTCAGGATTTTTGCATCTATGTTCCTCAGGGATATTAACCTATAATTTTCTTTTTTTGTGGCATCCTTGTCTGATTTGGTATCAGGGAAATGCTGGCCTTGTAAAATGAATTAGGAAGAGTTTTCTCCTCTTTTATACCTAGGAAGAGTTTGAGAAGGATTGATATTAATTCTTCTTTGAATGTTTGGTAGAATATACAAGTGAAGCCACATGACCTTGGACTCTCGCTTGTAGGAAGTTTTTAAATTGCTGATTCAATCTCCTTACTAGTAACTGATCTGTTCACAGTTTCTATTTCATCATAATTTAGTCTGGATAGCTTGTATATTTCTAGGAATTTGTCCATTTCTTCTAGATTGTCCAATTTGTTGGCATGTAATTGTTCATAGTAGTTCTTGTGATCCTTTGTATTTCTGTGGTATCAGTTGTAATATCTCCTCCTTCATTTCTGATTTTATTTATTTGAGTCCTCTTTTTCCCTTAGTGAGTTTTAGCTAAAGGCTTGCCAATTTTATCTTTTCAAAGAATCAGCTCTTGGTTTCACTGATCTTTTTTTTTTAAGATTTTATTTGACAGAGAGATAGAGATCACAAATAGGTAGAGAGGAAGGCAGAGAGAGAGAGGGAGAAGCAGGCTGTCTGCTGAGCAGGGAGCCTGATGCGGGACTTGATCCCAGGACCCTGGGATCATGACCTGAGCCAAAGGCAGCCGCCCAACCAACCGAGCCACCCAGGTGCCCCTCACTGATCTCTTCTACCGTCTTTTTAGTCTCCATTTCATTATTTCTGCTCTTTGTTATTTCCTTCCTGGTTTGTTCTTTTTATATTTCCTTGAGATGTAAAGTTAGGTTGTTTATGAGATTTTTCTTATTTCTTGAGCTACAGCATTTATCACTGTGAACTTCTCTCTTAGGATGGCTTTTGATGTATCCCACAAATTTTGGTATATTTCCATTTTTGTCTTGAGGTATTTTTTTATTTCTCTTTTGATTTCTTCTTGACCCATGTGGTTGTTCAGTAGCATGTTGTTTAATCTCCACATATTTGTAAATTTTCCAGTTTTCTTCATGTAATTAATTTCTAATTTTTAACCATTGTGGTAAAAATGATGCTTGATATGATTTCAATACTCTTTAATAGATTAAGACTTGTTTTGCTAATGATGTACTATATGCTCGCTAACTGAACATAATAAAAAAAAATTTTTTTAATTAAATTTAAAAAAAGACTTGTAGCTTAACATATGATCTATTCTGAAGAATGTTCCATGTATACTTGAGAAGAATGTGCATTCTGTTGCTTTTGGATAGAATGTTCTGATGTTTATTAATTCCATCTGGTCTAACATGTTATTTAAGGGCAGTGTTTTCCTATTGCTTTTCTATCTGGATCATCTATCCACTGATATTGGGGTATTAACGTCTCTTATTATTACTGTATTGCTGTCTCCTCTTTAGGTCTTGTTAATAGTTGCTTTATATATGTAAATGCTCTGATGTTGGTGTATAAATATTTACAAATGTTACATCATCCTGTTGGATTGATCCCTTTATCATTATATGATGCCCATCTTTGTCTTATTACAGTTTTTGTTTTAAAGTATATTTTGTTTGATATAAGTACAGCTACTCCAGCTTTCTTTTAGTTTCCATTTGCATGGAGTATCTTTTTCCATCCCTCCCCTTTCAGACTTTTGTGTGTCCTAATATCTAAAGTGAGGCTCTTCTGGCAGCATACAGATGGGTCTTGGGTTTTTTTGTTGTTGTTATTGTTGTTTTATCTATTCAGTCACTGTTCAATCTTTGATTGGAGAATTTAGTCCAATCAGATATAAAATAATTTATTTTTTAAAAATAATTATTGATAAGTATGTGCTTATTGCCATTTTGTTAAGTGCTTTCTGGCTATTTTCATAATTCCTCTCTGTTCCTCTCTTCTTCTCTTACTCTCTTCCTTTGTGGTTTGGTGACTTTCTTTAATGGTATGCTTATATTCCCTTCTCTTCTTTTTTTGTGTATTCACTATAAGTTTTTATTTTGTGGTTGTCATGAGGCTTACATATAACAACCTCGAACTATAGCAGTGTATTTTAAGTTGATAACAACTTAAGTTTGATCCCATGGTAAGGCTTATCATTTTTACCCCCACCCTACCCTCCCACATTTAAAAAATGTAAAACCATGAGACTGGATGAGAGCTCCTGGGTTACCTGTGCAGACAAAAAAAGGACCAAGTTCAGATCCCTAGGGTGCTTCAATATTAAACGACCAATATTTACAGAATGAATGAATCCCAATTTTTTGCTTTTCAGTTTGCAAAATTACTACACGTAGACAGCCCATAGACATTTCCAGGCAGAGTGACCTTTCTCAAGAAGCTTAGCTGCCTCAAAGTTAACACTTTGCCCGAGGCAAAAGGCAACCTTAGCTAGACATTAGTCAAACCTCCAGGATCCTGTAAAAAAAAAATCCCTTTGGAAACTTCCTTTATCTCTACCCAACCCAATCATCCCCCAAACATATGGCCCACTGATATACATCTGAAGGGATCTCATGACGAAGGTTTTACTAGTCAGTAGTTTGGCTAAGATCAAGTGTAGTATCTGTTCTTATCAGTTTAAATGACGTTTTCCTAACAAACAGCTAGCCCCTCAAGGTCCTGGAAACCTTGCTTCCAAATGTATTAGAGACTTACACTATCCCTAACCCCCTCCCAACTTGAAAGTATAGAATCAGCCACTCCTCACAACCCCAGTGCTGCTCTTTCTGCCCTCAGGTCCTATCCCTGGGCTTTAATAAAACCACCCTTTTTTGCACCCAAGACATCTCAAGAATTCTTTTTTGACTCTTCGCTCTCAAACCCCGACATTTCACATCAATTACATTATGTAAAGACTGAATTAACTAATACAAAAGGCAAAGAAGATACACACATAAAAGTCAAATCATAACATGACTGATTTAAAAGAGGAAGCAGGAAGCAGAAAAGAAATAAAATTAAGGATAAGTGCCCTAAATTCCTTACCTTTGATAATAGGAAGTTGAGATAAGAGACACTGCTAATATGTCAAGAAACAAGTTTTTAGTATTTTCTTTGAAGCCAAAGACTGCAACATATAAAACAAAAAACCCTAGAGAGAGAGGGTGATTGATTAGAGGCTTAAAGTATAAGCACAATTTCCCCATCTTTCAGAGGTTAAAGTCAAAAGATGTTTAAATTGATGTAGTTCTGGAATGTCATTGAGGTCCGGAGCCGACGGCCAAGAAAGAATTCTTCAGAAGTCTTTGGTGCAAAAGGTGATTTTATTAAAGCTTGGAGATAGGACCCGTGGGCACAAAGAGCTGCAGCCCTAGGGTTGTGAGGAATGGCTGATTATATACTTGCGAGTTGGGGGAGGTAAGGAAAAAGGGAAGTGTCCAAGAGGACTCTGGTATGCTAAAAAAGACTCAGGATACTGCAGGCCCGGCTATTGTCAAACTAAGGTTGTTTTTCCCTCTAACAAAGCATTATCATTAAAATAGCTGGAAGTTTCCTGGGTGAAAGTTGTGGGATGTCAGCTTGTGCTCTGTCCTCAGCTTGCCTTCTGCTCCCTCATCAAAATGATAATCTAAGAATTAAAAAGTTTATTTCTTAAAATCAAAATGGTAATTAAACACAATCTTAATGGCAGTAGGCACTAGGGAGCAGACTTGAGAAGAAAAGCAATCTTTCCTGCCATTTAAAAAAAATTTTAAATAGTGTATGTTACATATACAATCAAAAAGAAAGTGTAATAAAATTTTTGTAAACCAGTACAATGTGTCATAATCCTAAAGACTCCTTTTTCCAAATTGCAGAGCTAAAACTAGCCTTGCATCCAAATTTAAACATAATTACTAGTCAAATGCAAAGTTTAAAGAAGACTTTGTTCCCTCTTTTGTTCCTTTTGTTATCAGTACTCTAGCCATTGTTTCGGGAATTGGTGCCTCACTGTCTACACTTAAAAAGTTCCTAGAAAAAGTAATTTTTATAATAATTCTTCTTTATTGTGGGCTTAAATTGCTATTTCAGTCACAGAGAAAAGGAAGGAGCAACTACTAAGCAAGGCTAACATCTTTAACACGTCATTTAATCTTTTTTTTTTTTAATTATTTATTTGAGACGGACAGAGAGAGCACAAGCAGGGGGAGGGGCAGGCGGAGAGGGACAAGCTGACTCCCTGCTGAGGAGGGAGCCCCGCCTCAGGAGCTCCATCCCAGGACCCTGGGATCATGACCTTAGCCAAAGGCAGACACTTAAACAACTGAGCCACCCAAGGGCCCCTCCTTTAATCTCAACAACTTTATGATGCTACAATGAATGATGGCTGCCTCTGAGGGCATCAACAAGTTGTATATGATTAGTATTTCCTCCTCTCTCACAGGATGCCCCAGAAGTTTTTGTTCTGTTTTGTTAAATGAGTATGTAACAAAAACAAATATTCTCAAAAGCAAGAATGCTTATCAGTGAACATACCATACTTCTAAAGAATAACATACTGGAAAGGAGTATTAGATTCAATAATCTTAATCTCACTCACTGCCAATTTGACCCCCCCAAAAAATAAATTGCAAATAAAAACAATTTCATTTAGCTAGTCTGACCTAATCTACAGTATTTACACTAAGTCAAATACTTAAGGAAAGCCTAGTATGAGAAATTCATCACATGAAATGTAACAGTTCCCAAAAAGCAAGCCAGCACCAACATCCTATTCATAAGCACTTTGACAAAAAAAAATTTGTAAATGGGTTGCTGGATTAAAACAGTCATCTATCCAAATGGCTTTCATCTCAATTATTGCAAAATAGTGCAGTACATATGTTCCTTAGAGTATAATAATATTTTGGCACCTATGAATTATGTTAAAATTCCTTCCATTCTAAAAATAATAACGATGATGATAAAATACACAATATGTAGAGTTCAGCCAAAACAATATCATTAGCAATTTGCCCAGAGGAAAACCAATAGTGTTAGACTAATTTCAATGAAAAACAGAAAATCACTACTAAATTTCTGGTAAGGTATAAAACAAATTCCATTTCCCATTTTCTTTAGACCAACCATTAATATACATAAATTCATAACTTTTAAGGCTTAAAATAAGCTTTTATACCTATGTTGCTTCACCATCAATTATATATCCTTTGGGCTCAAAACATATTCATCAAATATTTATTTACTTCTTGTCATGTAGGGGACACTGTTGTAGATTCTGGACATATATGGAACAATAAATATCATTCCTTGTCTTAGCCAAAAGAAGGCAAAATAAACTGACTAGTATACTACAATGTAATGAGCCTTATGACAAAGCTACATGCATGATATTACCTACCGTAACACATAAGGATACTAAACTCACCCTTCTGGAGGTAGTAGAGTAAGAACACAAAAAACAAAACTTTGCAAAGCCTTTTTATATTAAATAAAATAAATTAACTACCAGAAGCAGAATAAATAAATAAATCTAAATAGGATTAATTAATGCAGAATCTTTTACAAATCTTTATAATCTAGGGGTGCCTGGGTGGCTCAGTCGGTTAAGCATCTGCCTTCGGCTCAGGTCATGATCCCAGGGTCCTGGGATCGAGCCCCACATTGGGCTCCCTGCTCGGCGGGGAGCCTGCTTCTCCCTCTTGCTCTGCCTCCCGCTCCCCCTGCTTGTGTTCTCTCTCTGTCAAATAAATAAATAAAATCTTTTAAAAAAAAAATCTTTATAATCTAATGGCTTAATTTATGCAGTCTATTTTGAACTTTACTTTTTTTCGAGATTCATCTATTTGGTTTTAGACTTAGTAACAAAACCAGTTTACCTTATCTCCCAATAAATACCTAATTCCACAAAAAATAAAATAAGGAACTGAAGTAATCTCAAATGAATTACTATATAGTTCACAATTTTTCTAAAAAATACATGTGGAAAAGGAATAGATTAGAAAGGTAACTTCCTAGTTTAAAAATAAACTTTACTCACAGCAAGATTCTATTTTATATACACACACACACACAGACAAACACACACATATATATATATCTCACTGGACATTTTGCAGAGTTGGATACAGAGAAGAAAGTATGAATGATAGAATATAACTCAAGGTAATAAATTTCCTTAAAAGTATCAAGCCAATCTGCAGAGAACTGTGTAAGATCCTTCTTATTATACATTCATACTTCCCTTTTAAAACTTCAAAAAAAAAAAAAAATCATTCCAAAGTGAAATATATAGTTCTATGGGTTTAAAGGGAAATAGAAAAACAGGATATAGAGACAATAACCAACCCAGTAGCAACCAGACCCAGCACCCAATCTGTGATCTCTATCATTTCTCACTGAAAGACACCAGGGCTTCTTAGAGAAATGGCATATTCTAGGTCTAGGACAACAAACGTACAAGGTATACCTAGAGTATCTTACATTCCAGTATCTTGCATATCCAAGCAAAAATGCTATAAAAGACTTCTGGAGTTATATAATGAAGACTCAGGAGCCAACTCAAAAGGGCTCCCAATAGCCAAAGATGGGACCACTTTACAGGGAAAATTTATATCTATAAAATGCAGTTTGAAAATCAAAGAGCTAATCATTTCAAAAAATTTGAAACAGGAGCAAATTAAACCTAAAAAAGTTAAAGAATGGAAATAACAAAGAGCAGAAATATGACACAGAAAACTAAAATACAAAGAGATAATCTACAAAGTCAAAAGTTATTTCTTTAAAAAGATTCAAATTGATGAAGGGTAGGTAAAACAAGGGAAAAAAAAAAAGAGACCACAAAAATAACCAATATTATGATTGATAAAGGAGACATCATAACAAATCCTCCAAATATTAAAGATATCCTGAAAGAAAATTATAAATAACTGTATACCAATAAATTTGAAAATTTGTAAGAAAAAGAAATTCCTAGAAAAATCCAACTTATTGAAACTTCCACAAAAAGAAACAAAATCAGAATAGTCCTACAGAATCCATAATAAATAACTTTCCAACAAAGAAAATTCTCATTATTAGTTACTTCACTTGTGAATTTTACCCAACAATGGGGAGTCAGGGTGATGGGAGGAGACAGAAATCTTACACAAATTTTTCCAGAAACACAAAAATGAAAGAACATTACCCAAGTAGTTTTATAAGGCATATAAAACTTGACAAGGACATTTAAAGGCAGGAAAATTATAACTCGAGATATGGATGTCAAAATCCTATAAAAAAGTAACTGAAAGCCAAATCTAGTAATATATAAAAAGGGCCACCACTATAATCAAGTTAGGTTTATCTGCTAAAAAACAAAAACAAAAAAAACCCATCAGGGCGCCTCGGTCAGTTAAGCGTCTGCCTTCAGCTCAGGTTATGACCCCAGGGTCCTGAGATCAAGTCCCGAATCGGGTTCCCTGCTCATTGGGAAGTCTGCTTCTCCCTCTGCCCTTCCCCCCGACTTGTGCATGCAAGTACGCGTGTACACTCGCACTCTCTCTCACAAAAATAAAATCTTAAAAAAAAAAAAAAAATCAATCTATACAACCCACTACGTTATAATAAAATGAGAAAAATCACATGTTCGTTGTAATGCTGAAAAAGAATTGGGAAAATTTATACCTACTCATGACAAAAAACTCTTACCCAACTATGAATAGAAGAAAACCTACCCAATCAAATAACACCAACAGAAAACCATTTAGAAGCTATTTAAAAATACCATAATTAGAGATCAGATTCAAGACATACCAACTTTCCTCAAAGATGACAGATTTGTCTGGTTCTGTTTAGAACTAAATCAATTGCGGTGGCACCATGATCCCTTTCCATGATAAACCAGTTATTCACACTGAATCATTTAAACTTAATGATCTCTTGTCTCATTTGTGAGCAAATGACCTTGCCCTTCTTATTAATAGGTTAAAGTTTAAATCTTTCAAGTCAACTAAACTGTAACTTTGCCACTTTTTAGGACTGCCTATAAATTAAGTAGTCCTAAAACTCCTCAGGTTTTAAAGGAGAAAAAAACTGCCTAAATAAAATACAATTATAACACCTGAAAAGAAACATGATATGGTTAAGGTACATGGACAAGGTCCTAAGGTGATATTTGATTTACTTGAACTTTAAAATGTCTACTTTTAAATAACAAAATTAATTGCAGATCAAATAAGACGAATATTTTAGATCAAATTATGAGAAGAGGATTGAAAATGGAATAATAAGGCGCCTGGGTGGCTCAGTCCTTAAGCGTCTGCCTTCAGCTCAGGTCATGATCCCAGGGTCCTGGGATCGAGTCCCACATCGGGCTCCTTGCTCTGCGGGAAGCCTGCTTCTCCCTCTCCCACTCCCCCTGCTTATGTTCCCTCTCTCACTGTGTCTCTCTCTGTCAAATAAATAAAATCTTTAAAAAAAAAAAAAAAAAAAAAAGAAAGAAAATGGAATGAATATTTACCTAATGCATGAAGAATGAAGAAATAGCTTATCTTTAAGGGGTATGTAAAAAGCACAGGAAAAAAAAAAAAAGCACAGAAAAATGGCCAGATATAGTAACATCCTAAACATTAAAAAAAAATTATAGAAATTATAAAGGAAAAAAAATTATAAGTTCAATAATCATAATGTACAAAAAAATCCCTTCAAGCATATAAAATCTTAAGACCTCATTCATTTATTTAATATTTTTGAGCAATTACTATGTACCACTGTTCTGGAAAGTTAAGAATTAGAGTAAGTTTATCCTGGAGGGGGAGTTACTGACCAGAGGGGGCATAAGAAAACCTACTGGGGGGCTGGAAATGTTCTATACCTCAACCTGTGTAGTGGTGACCTGGGTTTACACATATGTAAACATTCACTGAGCTGTACACATACAATTTGTGCACTTTAGTGTAAGCTGTATATCAATTTTTTTGTGAAAGTTCATTCGTGTTGCCTTCTATTATTGCTAGCTGTTCTTATACATACTACTTCAATTTTAATTCAAAGAACCTTGCAACAAATTTCTGGCATAGCCAAAGGGTACTACATGTCTCACTGTGATGACAGAAGTTTTAAATAACCCAGGAGGAGAAAACAGATATCTGTATTAAAAAGAAAATTACCATTAATAGGCAAATAACTAAATCAGTGGATTCCCTAATATATAACACAAAAGGATTAACTGAATTTTTTTAAATGTTTATTTCTCCATCAGTCACATAATTATGCTGTCAGATATGAACTTAACTTATCTTTCTGTCAGTGTTTCTCAATAGTCATTGGTGCAGCAACTTCGTAATTTTTGTCAGTACTATCAACATATAGTTACCTGTTTTTTACTCATCTTTAATTTTAAATTTAATTAGCCTTATCTAATAAAATCCATAAACTTATTGATTTGAGTCACAAGTTCCATTTTTCCTAATATACATAATATATAACTAAAAAGTTTAAAAGCTCATCAATGTACTAAAGTCCTCTCACATCACCATACCAAAAATCGTAAGACCTTGCCACAGACTGTTTTATCTCTTTGTCCATTCTCAGGGCATTCACTTTCCCTATCCTGATGTAGCATGATGAGACAGAAAGAATATTAGTAAAGTCCACATTTCTTTGAGAACTAGCTGTGGATCTTTGGACAAACTATTTTATATCTATCTCTGGACCTCCGTTCCCTTGTAAGATTGTGAAGCTAAAATGGCCATTACGGAGATTCCCTACAACTCCAATATTCTATAACATGACAGCCAGTGGTTTTACCATGTGTCTAAATACTGCTGACATAATCACTGCAATGCAGTGTAAAAGAATATGAGTTCTAAGGTACCATCTCAACTTTAAGGTCCATACTAGGAGTGTTTTCAGAGTAATATATATAAATATATAAATAAATAAATGTGTGTGTGTGTGAACATATATATATGAAAAAAGAATGCAAGGCAACTTACAATAACCACAGCAAATCAATAAAACATACTACAGTTTTCTAAGTTTTTTTTCAAATTCAGTGAAAACCTTTTTACCCTACATTAAAATAAAAATCAGTTCAAGTAGGTAATCAAAGCAATATTTATACATCTTAAATATCTTATTACAACTGAAATACACACACACCCCTCTAGTCTTTATGTTCATTTTCACTGAGTACAGATCTGCATATTAGAGTTGGGCATCATTCTTGTTTAAACCACAGCTATGGTACATCAGCTGAGATCTCTAGTGTTAGTTCTATAAGTGAAGGAAAACTTAAAAGTACTTGTACAGCCATCAATTTAGAGAATCCTCCTAAATGTCTGTGATTACCTTTCCCATATTTTCTAGTTATCTAGTTACCTTAGCCATAGCAAGTACCAAGGAAGCCATATGCATAGGTCCAATAGGTGCCTATAGAAACAGTGGGTTACAATGCAGGAGAACTCTGAGCTTAGGAAATCCATATTTTTTATAATGGGAGTAAGTATGTCTGCCCTTTCCTTGGAAGGAAGACACTATCTCTGTCTTCCAAGACTATTCACTACAAAAACATCCTTGAAAAGATAGTCCAGAACAAAGCGCAGTTAGTGCTTTACTTGCAAGATATGCAGAAATACAAGACATCAATAGAGAATTGTCTTCTAAAACATGTTCATCCCTGTCTACTTCACTACTACCCAATACAATACCCTGTTAACATTTCACCTTGTACTATCTAGCTATCCATGAACAAAAAACAGCTTTAGGAAAGATCCATTTTTAAAATTTCAGCAGCACAACTGAAAAATGGAGAATAACCGCACAAAAAGGGATGGAAAAGTTTCATTTTGCCTGCATCATCCATTCCACTAGCCCAGCATTGCCCAGTACCAAGAGGGAACTCCCTAGTTAGAAAGAGTTCCTCTTGCCAGGAAAGGGAGAGCAAAGTGAACTATCAGCTTCCCCAGTCCTTCTGGGCACTGCACAAAGGACCTGCTTCCATTTTACCCCAAGTAGAGACTGGCAAAGCTGAAACAGGCATGGCTAGGAACAAGGAAGAAAAATAGGGGCTACCAATAGCAGCCATACAGTGCGATCAACCACAGTTCACAATGACCTGCTCTGCAGGGGACCCTAGAAACTTTCTCCATTGAAGAAACCAACAGCCAGGGCACCTGGGTGGCTCAGTCAGTTAAGGGTCTGACTCTTGATCCCAGCTCAGGTCTTTATCTCAGGGTCATGAGTTCAAGCCTCTCATTGGGCTCCACACTAGGTATGAGGCCTACTTAAAAAAACAAAAGAAAGAAGACCAAACCAGACAAGACCAGACCAATAGCCAGCCCAGACACAGATTTCACTAGCTTTTGCCCCACAGGTATTTGAGTTCACAGACACTAGCTGCCTGAGTCCCCCACATACACACAAACTCCTCCCTCTCACTTGCCCCCTCTAGAGCCTGGGAATTACACCAGCAGCCAGCCCAGGCATCTGTGGCTGCTAAGTTCAAGACACCAGCCTAGATTTCCACAGCTGACCTCTACTGATATGCATGTGCTCAGATTAGCCCCACCAGCTGTGTACTTGCATGCCACTGGCCTGACATCTGGTACCAGCTTCCACTATCACATGCACATACATGCACATTTTGGAGACTGTAAGCAAAGAAGAGCACCCCAAAAGCCAGGGCCATCATAGCTTCTTGTGGGTCCAGATCAGGCCCTATCTTCTGTCACTGGCTGGTACCACTGAATCACTTACAGTTAGCCCCTTGAGCTGTGTACCTGCACACCCTGGCCCAACCCCATCACTGTCCTCCACTGCCATGCACCTATAGCAAGACACAGCAAGCATGACGGTGCACACCTACAGCCAAGGCCCCTGCAGCTATCTACCTGCCCTGAGCCCTACCATTACATGTGTGTTTGCAACCACACCTGCCACTAGCTGCACCCCTTGCTAGTCCTTGCAGCTGAGTGTGTGACCACAAGTTCCAGCCACTACCACTGCTTGCCCTGGACCCTAGCTGCTGAACCTGGAGGTGCTACTGAGGACCTCAACAGTCCTCAATGACTCTGCAGATCCCCCACAGTGCTAGCCAAAAACCACACATTTGTTGATGCTATGGACCCCAACAGCTTTAGCCAATGAGCCACAATGGCCACTGAGGACCCTGTGCTGCCACATGCCCCTGCACTTGGTACCCTATACCATGAGACTCAGGGACACAGCATGCTTTAGCATGCCCAACCTGTCAATAAAAGTCTTCCCTTACTGAAATCAGTCTATAAAGTCAGGAAGAAGTGACTCATTCTTCAAATGTACAGACACAAAGCTACAAGGCTTACAAAATATCAAGAAAACATAGCTCAACCAGAGTAATATAGTAAACCTCCAGTAACAAACTTGCCCTAAAGAAATGGAGATCCAGCAATTGCCTAACAAAGAATTCAAAATAATTCTGAGCATTCTGAAGATGCTCAGAGACCTACAAAAGAACACAGAAAAACAATTTAACAGTATCAGGAAAACAATACAAGAAGACAAATAGCTCAGCAAAGAGACAAAACAAAAAAGAACAAACAGAAATTTTGGAACTGAAGAATACAGTAACTAAACTGAAGAATTCAACAGAGATGTTCAACAGCAGACCGGAGCAAGCAAAAGAAATAATCAGTGAGCTTGAAGACAGATCTTTTGAAATTATCCTGTCAGAAAAGCAAAAAGAAAAAAAAAAAAAAAAATGAAAAGGTATGCAGAAATCTATGGGTCTTGTAAGACATCAGTAAGAGAATCAAGGTACATGTTATGGGAGTCCTCAAGAGAGAAACAAGAGAAAACAGAGTAGAAAGTTCATTTAAAGAAATAATGGCTGAGAACTTCTCAAACTTGGGAGATTATCTGGAATCCCAATTCATGAAGCTAATAGGTCACCCATATTTTCAATCCAAACAATCTTCTCCAAACACATTATAATAAAATGGCCCAAAATCAAAGAGAACTTTAAAAGCAGCAAGAGAAAAAAAAATTCCTGCGTATAAGGGAACCCCTATGTCTATCAGTGGATTTCTCAGCAGAAACCTTGCACGCCAGGAGAGAAGAGGGCAATATATTCAAAGTATGGAAAGAAAGAAATTGCCAACCAAGACTGTTTTACCCAGCAAGGTTGTCCTTCAGAAATGAAAGCAAGATAAAGACCTTCCCAAACAAAAGCTGAGGGAGTTCTTCACCACTAGACCTGCCTTATAAGAAATACTGAAAGGAGTTCTTCAAGCTGAAGCTAAAGGACACTAGCCAGAACATGGAAACTTAGGAAAATAAGTAGCCCATTGGTAAAGGCAAGTAAGTAGTCTAATTCACAATACTCTAATACTGTAATATGGTGGTGTGTTAATTCTAGTATAAAGGTTGAAGGACAAAAATAGCTACAGCTATAATAATTTGTAAATTAATACACAATATAAAAAGATGTAAAGTGTGACATCAGAAACACAGAATGTGAGGGAGGGGAATGAAAGAGCAGTTTGTTGGTTGGTTGGTTGGTTGTTTTTAAGAGACCAAAGTTAAGCTGATATCAGCTTAAAATAGACTGTTATATCTATAAGATGTTTCAAGTAAGCCTCAGGGTAACCAAAAACAAAAACTTAAAGACGGTACACACAAAGAGATGCTAATCAAAATGTACCACTACAGAAAATCACCAATTTACAAAAAAGGAGAACAAGAGAGGAAGAAAGGAACAAAGAAACTATAAAACAGCCAGGAAACAATTAGTAAACGGCAATAATAAGTCCTTACTTAGCAATAATTACTTTAAATGTAAATAGATTAAACACTCCAATGAGAAGGCACAGAGTGGCTGAATTGACTAAAAAAAATGACCCAACTATATGCTGCCTACAAGAGACTCACTTCAGCTTCAAGGACACACATAGGCTCAAAGAGAAGGGATGGAAAAACACTTCATGCAAGTGGAAACCAAAAGAGCAGGGGTAACTTTAATTGTATCAGAGAAAATAGACTTGAAGTCAAAAATTGTAACGAGACAAAAAAGGTCATTATGTAATAAATAAGGGGTCAATTCATCATGAGGATATAACAATTGTAAATATATATGCACCCAACATTGAAGCAACTAAATATATTAAGCAAATACTAACAGATTTGAAGAAAGTAACAGATAGCAATACAGTAATAGGAGGGGACTTCAATACTCCACTTTCAAAAATGGATAAATCATCCAGACAGAAAATCAATAAGGAAACACTGGACTTGAACTATACTTTAGACCAAATGTACCTAACAGATATACAGAACATTCCACCCAACAGTAGCAGAATACACATTTTTCTCAAGTGCAAATGCAACATTCTCCAGGATAAATCATATGTTAGGTTACAAAAGAAGGCTTAGCAAATTTTAAAACACTGAAATCATGCTAGAATCTCTTCTAACCACAAAGGTTTGAAACTAGAAATCAGTAACAAGAAAAAAAGAGGAAAATTCACAAATATGTGGAATTTAAATAATCCACTCCTGAACAACCAATGAGTCAAAGAGGAAATTAACAGGGAAATAAAGAAATATCTTGAAATAAATGAAAATGTAAATACAACATAGCAAAATTTATGGAATACAGCAAAAGAGAGGTTTATAGTGACAAATGCCTAAATTAAGAAAAAGGAATGCTCTCAAGCAACCTAACTTTACACTTCAAAGAATGAAACAGAACTAAGCCCAAAGTTAGAAGGAAGAAAGAAGCTAAAGATCAGAGGTGAAATAAATGAAACAGAGAATAGAAAAACAATACAAAGACCAATGAAACTAAGAATTGTTTTTTGAAAAAATAAACAAGAAAAAACAAATTAAAAATGAAAACAGACATTACAACAGACAGCACAGAAATACAAAGGCCCATAAGAGAATATGATGAACAATTATACACCAACGAATTGAACAACCTACAAGAAATGGATCAGTTCCTAGAAGCATACAATCTACTAAGTCCAAATCATAAAGAAATAAAATTCTGAGCAGACCAAGTAACAAGTTAAGGAGACTGAAGCAATAATCAAAAACCCCCAATAAAAAAAGCCTAGGACCAGATGCCTATACAGGTAAATTCTACCAAAATTTTAAAGAATTAACACCAATTCTTCTCACACCCTTCCAAAAAAATTAAAGAGAAGGCAACACTCCCAAACTCATTTAATGAGGTCAGCATTATCCTGATACCAAAGATAAAGATACTACAAGAAAACAGGCCAATATACTGATGACTATAAACAAAAAAATCCTCAACAAAATACTATAAACAGAATTCAGTAGCACATTAAGCAGATCATATACAATGATCAAATAGGATTTATCCCTAGGATGCAAGGATTGTTCAACATATGCAAATCAATAAATGTGATATGCTACATTACTAAAATGAAGGACAAAAATCATATGGTAATCTCAATAGCTGCAGAAAAAGCATTTGACAAAATTCAACATCCTTTCATGATTAACTGAAAAAAAATAAAAGCTCAACAAATTGGGTATAGAAGATAACATATCTCAACATAAAGATCATATATGAAAAACCCACAGCTAACATATTCAGTGGTGAAAGGCTAAAAGCTTTCCTTTCAAGATCAGGTACAATACAAGGGTGCCCAATCTCACAACTTCTATTTGACATAGTACTTCCAGTCCCAGCCAGAGTAATTAGGCAAGGAAAAGAAATAAAAGGCATCGAAACTGGAAAGGAAAAAGCAAAAGTGTCTCAGGGCACCTGGGTGGCTCAGATGGTTAAGCATCTGCCTTCGACTCAGGTCATGACCTCCAGGTCCTGGGACCGAGCCCCACGTCAGGCTCCCTGCTCAGTGGGGAGTCTGCTTCTCCCCCTCTGCCCCTCACCCCTCTCATGCTCTCTCTCACTCTCTCTTGCAAATAAATAAAATCTTAAAAAAAAAAAAGTGTCTTTGCTGATAATATAATCTTGTATACAGAAAACCCTAAACACTCTAGTTAAAAAACTGATAGAGCTAATAAACAAATTCAATAAAATTGCAAAATACAAAAATCAATACAAAAAAATCAGTTGCATTTCTATAGTACAATAAACTATCTGAAAAAGAAACAAAGTCAATCGCATTTACAATAGCATCAAAAAGAATAAAATACTTAGGAATAATTTTTTTTAAAGAATTGGTTTTATTTTTTTCAAGATTTTATTTTATTTATTTGACAGAGAGAGACACAGTGAAAGAGAGAACACAAGTAGGAGGAGTGGGAGAGGGAGAAGCAGGCTTCCCCCTGAGCAGGGAGCCCAGTGTGGATGCTTAACAACTGAACCACCCAGGTGCCTGGGCTTTATTTTAATTTTTTTCAAGTAAGCTCCCAAAGTGGTGCTTGAACTCATGACCCCAAAATCAAGAGTCACATGCTCTACTCTACTCTATAAACAAGAAAAAACAAATTAAAAATGAAAAGAGACATTACAACAGACAGCACAGAAATACAAAGGCCCATAAGAGACTATGATGAACAATTATACACCAACGAATTGAACAACCTACAAGAAATGGATCAGTTCCCAGAAGCATACAATCTACTAAGGCCAAATCATAAAGAAATAAAATTCTGAGCAGACCAAGTAACAAGTTAAGTTGTTACTTAACTGAGCCAGCCAGGCACCCCACTTAGGAATAAATTTAACCAGGGAAGTGAAAGATCTAAATATTGAACACTTTAAGACACCAAGGAAAGAAATCAAACAAGACACAAAAAATGTAGACATTCCATGTTCACGAGTCAGAAGAATTAATATTGTCTTATGTCCATACTATCCAAAGTCATCATTGATTCAGTGCAATCCCTACCATTATTTCAAAGGCACATTTCACAAAAATAGAAAAACAATCCTAAAATTCATATGAAACTATAAAAGAGCCCAAATAGCCAAAGCAATCTTCAGAAGTTAAGAACAAAGTTGGAGGGGCGCCTGGGTGGCTCAGTTGGTTAAGCGACTGCCTTCGGCTCAGGTCATGATCCTGGATTCCCTGGATCGAGTCCCGCATCGGGCTCCCTGCTTGGCAGGGAGTCTGCTTCGCCCTCTGACCCTATCCCCTCTCATGTGTTCTTGCTCTCTCATTCTCTCTCTCTCAAATAAATAAAATCTTTAAAAAAAAGAAAAAAAAAAGAACAAAGTTGGAGGCATCACAATTCCTCTTTTCAAATTATATTACAAAGCTATAATAATCAAAACAATATGGTCCTGGCATAAAAATAGACACAGACCAATGGAACAGAATAGAGAACTCAGTAATAAACTCACACATATATGGTCAACCAATATTTGACAAGGGAGCCAAAAATACTCAGTGGGGAAAGAATAGTCCCTTCAGTAAATAATATTGGGAAAACTGGAAAGTCACATGCAAAAGAATGAAACTGGATCCCTATCTTACACCATACACAAAAATCAACTCAAAATGGATTAAGGACTTAAACATAAGACCTGAAACCAAATAACTCCTAGAAGAAAACAAATGGAGGAAGCTCCTTGACATCAGTCTTGGCATTGATTTTTTTGGGCTATGTATCAAATACACAAGCAACAAAAGCAAAAGTAAGGTATACACTGGTATACCTTATACACTGGTATACCTTATTTTTATAGGTATATGGCTGGACTATATGAAACTAAAAAGCTCCTGCACAGCAAAAGAAACAATAAATATGAAAAGGCAGTCTACAAAATGTGAGAAAGTATTTGTGAACCATATGTCTGATAAAGGATTAATATCCAAAATACATAAGGAACTCATACAACTTGATAGCAAAAAAAAAAAAAAATCTGATTTAAATATGGGCAGAGGACTTGAATAGACATTTTTCTAAAGACATACAAATGACTAACAACTACATGAAAAGGTGCTCAACATCACTAATCATAGAGGAAATGCAAATCAAAACCACAATGATGGATCATCTTGCACCTGTTAGAATGACCATTATCAAAAAAACAAGAGATAACAAGAGATGGGAGGATATGGACAAAAGGGAACCCCAGTGCACTGTTGCCAGGAATATAAATTGGTACAGCCACTATGGAAAACAGTATGGAGATTCCTCAGAAAGTTAAAAATAGGACTACCATATGATCCAGCAATGCCATTACTCAGTATTTATCTGAAGGAAACAAAATCATTATCTTGAAGAGATATCCCATGTTCACTGCAGCATTGCTCCCATGTTCATGCAGCATTATTCACAATAGTCAAAACATGGAAATTTTATTTATAAAATTATTCAGCCATTAAGAAAAGGAAATCCTGCCATTTGCAACAACATGGATGGACCTTGAGGACCTTATGCTAAGTGAATTAAATCAGACAGAGAAAGACAAATACTGTATGACCTCAATTATATGTGGAATCTAAAAACATTGAACTCATAGAAACAGAGTGCAGAACGGTGGTTGCCAGGGGCCTCAGGGGTAGGGGAAATAAGGAGAGGTTGGCTGAAGTGTACAAACTTCCAGGTATAAGATGAAAAATTCCAAGGATATAATGTACAGCATGGTGACTATAGTTGACAATACTGTATTGTATATTTGAAAGCCGCTATGACAGCAGAGCTTTAATGTTCTTACAACAACAACACAACAAAATGGTAATTACGTGAGATTAAGGATGTGTTTAACACATAATTGTGTTAAACATCCTGCAGCATATACAGGTATCAGATCATCACATTGTATACCTTAAACTTACACAAGGTAGTATGTCAATTATATCTCAAGGCTGGGGGGAAAAGATATGTTTGCTCTTATTTATTTTTGAAACCTCAGCTTCTTGTACCTGGCACATAGCAAGCACCGAAAAAAAAATTCATTAACTGAGTAATGGAAACAAAGAAAAACTTTCTTCACAAGTAATTAAGACTACATGGTTTAAATCATTCAGTCACTTAAGGGTATGAACAAAAGAGAGAAAAAACAACTGAAGTATAATGCAGAGCAGTCTTCATGGGCATTTAATAAATGATCATGGCAAATCTATAAAGGCTGAAAGGTTTGGGTTCAGCCAAGAAATGTTAATACTGCATTATAAGATTAAAGAAATATTATGTCACCCTCGAAACTATAGCAATAATGGATTTTTTTAACCTGTACACATTCACTTTCCCTTCCTGTAATAACATGTACCTTGATCTTCCCTTGAAGAAAGCAACCCTCCTCCAATATATGCAGTCCTGCTTGGTACCCTGTTCTCTCCTAGCAAAGAGTGAGCAATAAACCCAAACCAAGTCAATCAGTCCCTATCTAACTCACTCTCTGAGACATCTGACTCATGATCAGAGTGATCACATGAATGGAAAAACAATTAGAGAACTACCTAGCTTAAGGAGGCTCCACAAAGACCATCCATTGCTTCCCTCTCTAGATCGTTCCTGCTCTCTAGATCCCTGGAGCTCCTGTCTGTTCTAAAACTTGGTTTTTCAACTTTTACTTCAAGAAAATGAGCTTATCATTCTGGTATATTATTTAAGTTAGCAAAAGTTTCCTACTGCTTGAACCAAAGAACCCTAAATGAACATATTTCAGACATGTACAACTAAAATAAGCAAACCTTGAATAACAAAGTCAAGGTTAACTTCAAATGAACCCACAAAAGTGAAATGTGAGACCTGAAACATAAAACACCATATACGCTATAAGAAAAAAAAAAGCAACAATAGCATAATATTCACTTATTTGTTTCTAGCTAGGTGTTTTAATTCCATTAGTAAGATCTATCATATAAACATCATAAAGACCAGAATGATAAGGAGAAAAAAACTGTATTTAATCAGAAATGTGACCTCTACCTCAATTTTAGTTTGGCCTTACTATCCAAAATGCCTCCTCTGGAGCTCTTACATCTTATTTTATCATCCCCTATCGAATGAAGGATTTGTGGTCAACTGCATGATTAGTATTAAAAGGAGAAACATATCTAAAAATATCTATTTGAGCAGATGACTGACAGTTCCATTTGTCTGACTGATCTTATAATCTATGCAGACTTTAATAACAGGAGTTGAACCAAAGTGTATGACCAATCTTTCTAAGGCCCTAGACCATAATCAACCCATCCCAACAACTAAAAAAAGGGGGAAGCTATAACTCCACCTCTATCTCATCACCTACCTGGTTTCTAAAATTCTAAGTTGTGTCAAGTGCAAAGCTTAGAAACATCTTCCAAATGATAAATGTGATTTCCGTAGGAAGAAAAAAATACACACATATTTCTACTATAGCCTAGGACTTATTACTCACGAGAACAAGTTAATTAAAATGCATAATCAAGACTTATCAACGTTTCCAATATGTGAGAAGTAAAGAAAAAGGAAACAGAATAAACAGAAGATAAAATCCCTAAGGACAAAAAAAGGGGGGAGGGCAAAAAAAACCTGGAAGGACCAAAAAAAAAAAAAAAAGAGAGAAATGAAACAGAACACTAATAAATAAAAATCAATACAAAATTCATATGTTACATTTCTCATTTCTATTACTTTTATTCTAAAGTAAGGCAGTTTAAGAAGAAAAATGAAAGCATCTGGGCACTATTTTGAAACCACAAATAGTATTCATTTTTTACTTCCATTTACATATAGTTAAACTAAATTATATGCAATCTGTATCTAACATTTTTCTGCAACATGTTCCCACTTAGACACCCTTCAGTTTTGGCAACTGCCATTAGTGTTTCTCAAATATTCATGGCGAAAGACTGCTTTAGGCAAAGCTAAGATGTTTCTTCTAAAGAGAGACAGGAGAGGGGAAAAAAAGAAATGTGATTTTAAAGTAACTGAAAAGTGTTACAATTTCATTTCCCAACCAATTTCAGATTTGGTATTTAAACACTTGGCTTCTGGCACATACTTTTGCTACTGCAGACCCTATTTACTGATCTTCTCCAAAATCATATAGATATACCACTGAAACCTAGATATACCACTGAAACCAATGATTTTGAGGGAAAGAAGAACATCAACTGCTAATTCCTTCTCACCAGCTGAAAGTACTTAGCATCTTCCTTAATACAAACAATATCTGCCCTGGAAAATATCAAGCACAAAACCCTGTTGGTGGCAACATTTTGAAAACATAAACAAAAACAAGTAAATGAAAACAAAAATCACCATGTCCACAAACTCAAGCAGTGATGGCAAGAGAGTAAATTATGCAAGGACTTTTCTTCTATTTTCAAAATGATTTTGGGTAAGGGATTTATACTACCTCCAAAATTTATTATAAAAATAAAGCAAGAGGGCGCCTGGGTGGCTCAGAGGGTTAAGCGTCTGCTTCAGCTCAGGTCATGATCTCAGAGTCCTGGGATTGAGTCCCGCATCGGGCTCCCTGCTCCTTGGGAGCCTGCTTCTTTCTCCCTCTGCCTCTCTCTCTCTCTCTCTCTCTCTCTCTGTCTCTCATGAATAAATAAATAAAATCTTTAAAAAAAAATAAAAATAAAGCAAGAGTGTGATATTGGCAAACCATAATATACCAGTGGAACAGAACAGAAAGTCCAGAAATGGACCACACATCCATGGTCAATTAATTTGCAACAGAAGTGCCAAGGAAACCCAATAAAAAGGAAAATATTCTAAATAAAAACCTCATTAAAAGAGAGAAAAAAAAACCTGACTTACAAAAATTAACTCAAAATAAATCACAGACCTAAATATAAAAGCCAACATAAATGTAAATATAAATATTTCAATATAGGGGCGCCTGGGTGGTTCAGTCATTAAGCGTCTGCCTGCAGCTTAGGTCATGATCCCAGGGTCCTGGGATCGAGCCCGGCATCGGGCTCCCTGCTCCGTGAGAAGCCTGCTTCTCCCTCTCCCACTACCTCTGCTTGTGTTCCCTCTCTCGCTGTGTATCTGTCAAATAAAATCTTTAAAAAAAAATTTTTTTTAATATTTCAATATAAAACTTTTAGAATAAAAAAGAGAAAATCTTCACAAATTTGGGGTTGGCAAAAATCTCTTAGGAGACTAAAAAACACAAACCATAAAAGAAAAAACTGGTATGCTAGACTCCATAAAAATTAAAAGTTTCTCTTCAAAAACAGAGCTAAGAAAATGAAAGGTAAGCCACAGACTAGGAGAAAACATACACAATACATACATTTGACAAAGAACTAGGACCCAGACCATATGAAGAACTCTTAAAAGTCAATAATAAGAAAAAGCAAAAGTTTTTAAATAGACAAAAAAATTTAAACAATAAATAATAATACAAATGACCAACAAACCCATGAAAAGATGCTCAATACCCTACTGGTCATCAGTAAAATGCAAATGAAAAACCACAATGAGATACTACTACACAACCACTAGAAATACCAAAATGTTTTAATCTGTTGACAAGGAGGAGGAACAACTGGAACAACTGGAAAACAGTAGAACCATTCCTAGGTATTTACCCAAGAGAAGTGGAAATATGTCTGCTCAAAGACTTGCACATGGATTTTTCATAGTTTTTTTTTTAATTTTATTTATTTATTTGAGAGAGATAAAGAGAGAGGGACAGTGAAAGAGCAAGAAAGTGCACAAGCGGGGAACGGGGGGGGGGGGGGGGGGGGGGGGGGGGGGGGG